>NW_021833794.1:45000-54692 GCF_006345805.1 Octopus sinensis
ATTCAGCTATTTCGCCACTTTATTGAATGAGGATATATTCTTTCCTACTCTAGGCACAAGGCCTGAAGTTTTGGGGGAGGGAGGCCAGTCGATTAGATCGACACCAGTATGCAACTGGTACTTAATTTATCGACAACAGATGGATGAAACGCAAAGTCGACCTCGGTGGAATTTGAACTCAAAACGTAAAGACAGATGAAATATCAATAAGCATTTCGCCCGGCGTGCTAACGTTTCTTATTCATTTATTGCTCACAAGGGGCTACACAGAGAGGGGACAAACAAGGACAGACAAACGTATTAATTCGATTACATCGATCCTAGTGCATAACTGGTACTTAATTTATCGACCTCGGAAGGATGAAAGGCAAAGTCGACCTCAGCGGAATTTGAACTCAGAACGTAGCAGCAGACGAAATACCTGTTTCTTTACTACCCACAAGGGGCTAAACACAGAGGGGACAAACAAGGAAAGACAAACGGATTAAGTCGATTATATCGACCCCAGTGCGCAACTGGTACTTATTTAATCGACCCCGAAAGGATGAAAGGCAAAGTCGACCTCGGCAGAATTTGAACTCAGAATGTAGCAGCAGACAAAATACC
This sequence comes from Octopus sinensis, assembly GCF_006345805.1. Classification (NCBI taxonomy): domain Eukaryota; kingdom Metazoa; phylum Mollusca; class Cephalopoda; order Octopoda; family Octopodidae; genus Octopus; species Octopus sinensis. The sequence goes on from NW_021833794.1 coordinate 45,607, forward strand.
TGTTTCCTTACTACCCACAAGGGGCTAAACACAGAGGGGACAAACAAGGAAAGACAAACGGATTAAGTCGATTATATCGACCCCAGTGCGCAACTGGTACTTATTTAATCGACCCCGAAAGGATGAAAGGCAAAGTCGATCTCGGCGGAATTTGAACTCAGAATGTAGCAGCAGACGAAATACCTGTTTCCTTACTACCCACAAGGGGCTAAACACAGAGGGGACAAACAAGGAAAGACAAACGGATTAAGTCGATTATATCGACCCCAGTGCGCAACTGGTACTTATTTAATCGACCCCGAAAGGATGAAAGGCAAAGTCGATCTCGGCGGAATTTGAACTCAGAATGTTGCAGCAGACGAAATACCTGTTTCCTTACTACCCACAAGGGGCTAAACACAGAGGGGACAAACAAGGAAAGACAAACGGATTAAGTCGATTATATCGACCCCAGTGCACAACTGGTACTTATTTAATCGAACCCGAAAGGATGAAAGGCAAAGTCGACCTCAGCGGAATTTGAACTCAGAATGTTGCAGCAGACGAAATACCTGTTTCTTTACTACCCAAGCGTAACTGATACTTATTTAATCGAACCTGAAAGGATGAACGGTAAAGTCGACCTCGGCGGAATTTGAACTCAGAACGTAACGGCAGACGAAATACCGCTAAGAATTTCGCCTGGTGTGCTAATGTTTCTGCCAGCGCACTACCTTCGAATGAGAGTATATTACTGAATGATTTGTTGTAATATTTGATGGGAAAAAATTAGGATTTATGTAAATGGAGGGGGACAAAATATGAATGAACTTGTCTGACATCCTTATAAATTTCATAACACTCCTAAAATATGAAAACCAAAGTACGCTCTGATTGCAATTGAAATCACAAGAACATAAAGAGAGCTAGTCTGACAAGCTTGTCTACCGATTCCGCCATTTATTGCGCTTTACAATGAAGGATTCCTAAATAAGAACATAAGGAAATAGACTGAGGGAAGGAGAAGTCGATAAATTAAAATATCAGTGTTGTATCGTTACTTTTGTCTCTTCCATCAGGAACGATGATGAAGGCAAATGCTAACCTCGAAGCATTTAAAACAAACTTACAATGTAAATCTACAAAACCCGATATTAAAAGACGTTTAGTCCAGTCTTTTACAGACGCCGACACTCCAACGCCCTTTGACAAAAACGACAAAAATAAAAGCAACAATACCAATGACAACAACAACAACAACAACAACAACAACAACATTAACAACAAAAACACCACAAATAACTCACAATAATTGCAACAACAGCTACACCAAGGTATTATGGGTATTTCTTATTATTTTGCTATTTTCTTTCATAAGTAATTTTATTTTTAATTGAATTATCTACTTCACTTCCGTTTTAATTAGATTTCAAATGATAATAATTATTTGTTCTAAATTATTTAATTACGTTTATCCACTAAGTTATTGGTATCTTATTGGAAATTGATGTTGATTTTATTGTTAAGTGAAAACAGTCTTTGTATTATTTTGGTTTTTACTTTTCTTCAGATGCGTGCGCATTCGTGTATGTATGGGGTGGAGAAGACAGAATATGGGCAGAAAAATAAGTATTTAACACGAGTGAGAGTGGAGGTGCGTGGCCTAATTGTCAAGTGTGTTCTGCTCACAATAGCAAGATCAAGGTTTGACTGGGAAGTGCATTGCGTTCTTCAGCAAAAGACTTCATTTCAGGTTGCTCCATGTCCACTCAGCAGTGAATAAATAATAAAAATTAAAATAATAATAATAATAATAATAATGATATGATAATAATAATAATAATGATAATAATGATGATGATGATGATGATGATGATGATGATGATGATGATGATGATGATGATAATAATAATAATAATAATAATAATAATATAATAATAATAATAATAATGATAATAATAATAATAATAATAATAATAATAATAATAATAATAATAATAATGATGATGATGATGATGATGATGATGATGATGATGATGATGATAATAATAATAATAATAATAATAATAATAATAATAATAATAATAATAATAATGATAATATATAATAATAATGATAATAATAATAATAATAATAATAATAATAAAATAATAATAATAATAATAATAATAATAATAATAAATGCCCTGATGCAGTACCAGGCAGAGGCTCTCATGGCTTCTGATCTTAACTGATTGGAAGTGTATCATGTACATTGTTTTGTCTTGGTATAAAAGATGGGCTACAGCAAATATTCTGCTCAATACCACAGATTTGCTTGTCAGTTGTTTGACCTTAACCAGTTGAGCATGTCCCTTAGTGGCTGACGATATGTGCATCTCTGATCACGAGCAGAGAAGTAGTGGGGGAGCATCATAGCCATGTGTGTTGAGAGGGATTCTTGGGGTTTGAATAGTTCACCTCTGGAAACATGGGTGGTTCTTTCAACATCCTTAAACAACCCTTATTCAGGGACCGTTTTAGCGGATGGGCTACTCAACATGAAGAAAATTCTAACTGGGCCCCACCTGCAAGGTCATGTGCTGTTTATCTTGATATGAGATCACCATGTCGCGCACATATGGTTGTGATGCATGTGCCTGGTGTACCTTTATCAGACGGGTAGTCATGATGGGTATATTGGGCTTCGTATATTTTACCCCAGTGTCACTTTGATGGCATGAACTGCTCTCTCACTCAATAATAATAATAATAATGATAATAAATGCCCTGATGCAGAACCAGGCAGTGGCTCTCATGGCTGCTAATCTTAACTGATTGGAAGTGTTATCATGTACATTGTTTTGTCTTGGTATAAAAGATGGGCTACAGCAAATAGTCTGCTCAATACCACAGATTTGCTTGTCCGTTGTTTGACCTCAACCAGTTGAGCATGTCCCTTAGTGGCTGACGATATGTGCATCTCTGATCACGAGCAGAAGTAGTGGGGGAGCATCATCGCCGTGTGTTGAGAGGAATTCTTAGAGGTTTGGATAATTCACCTTTGGAAACATGGGTGGTTGGTTCAACATCCTTAAACAATCCTTATTCAGGGACCTTTTTAGCGGGATGGGCTACTCGACCCGAAGAAAATTCTAACTGGGCCCCACCTGCAAGGTCATGTGCTGTTTATCTTGATATGAGATCACTATGTCGCGTACATATGGTTGTGATGCATATACCTGGTGTACCCTTATCACACGGGTAGTCATGATGGGTATACAGGGCTTCGTATATTTTGCCCCAGTGTCACTTTGATGGCAAGCACTGCTCTCTCACTCATAATAATAACATAAAAAAATATCTTAGGAATGAGAACCCAGGTGCGAAATTTCCTCAAGACACCTGAAGAAGGCTGGAGAATATATCAGCCGAAACTTTGTGTTAACAACAAACAAGATGAGAACAAATATCCGTCAAAAGTAAATAATGTAAATAATGTGTAAATGAGTAGGTCAATGACATAATTTCGTCCAATTTATCGGGTAAGAAATGTTGTATTTCGGTCACACACATGTCATGCAATCGGGGTGACCGACCCTATGAGATCCTTGGACTCGAGACTATAATTCTTTAGGGACTTAAGGAGGCGAGTTGGCAGAAACGTTAGCACGCCGGACGAAATGCGTAGCCGTATTTCGTTTGCCGTTACGTTCTGAGTTCAAATTCTGCCGAGGCCTTTCATCCTTTCGGAGTCAATAAATTAATTACCGATTACACACTGGGGTCGATGTGATCGATTCAATCCCTTTGTCTGTCCTTATTTGTCCCCTCTATGTTTAGCCCCTTGTGGTTAGTAAAGAGATAGGTATTTCTTCTGTAAGGCAGCGTGCTGTCAGAATCGCTAGCACGCCGGGCAAAATGCGTAGCCGTATTTCATATGTCGTTATGTTCTGAGTTCAAATTCCGCCGAGGTCGACTTCGCTTTTCATCCTTTCGGGGTCGTTAAATTAAGTACCAGTTACGCACTGGGGTCGATGGAATCGACTTAATCCGTTTGTCTGTCCGTGTTTGTCCCCTCTGTATTTAGCTCCTTGTGGGTAGTAAAGAAATAGGTATTTCGTCTGTAAGGCAGCGAGCTGTCAGAATCGCTAGCACGCCGGGCAAAATGCGTAGCCGTATTTCGTCTGTCGTTACGTTCTGAGTTCAAATTCCGCCGATGTCGACTTTGCCTTTCATCCTTTCGGGGACGATAAATTAAGTACCAGCTACGTACTGGGGTCGATGTAATCGACTTAATTCGTTTGTCCGTCCTTGTTTGTTCTCTTTGTGTTTAGCCCCTTGTGGGTAGTAAAGAAATAGGTATTTCGTCTGCTGCGATGTTCTAAGTTCAAATTCCGCCGAGGTCGACTTTGCCTTCTATCCCTTCGCGGTCGATAAATTAAGTACCAGTTGCGTACTGAGACAAGGACACTTGCCCAAGGTGAAATCGGAACCATGTAGTTGAGAATCACGCTCCTTACCACATAGCCACACCTGTAGCTCTAGAACTTTTTCAATTTATAAGTTGTGATATAATTAAGTTTTAATAGCTGAAATCAAAATATGGACGGAATCAACGGAACAGCCTGCTCGTGAAATTAACGTGTAAGTGGCTGAGCACTCCACAGACACGTGTACCCTTAACGTAGTTCTCGGGGATATTCAGCGTGACACAGAGAGTGACAAGGCCGGTCCCTTGAAATACAGGTACAACAGAAACAGGAAGTAAGAGTGAGAGAAAGTTGTGGTGAAAGAGTACAGCAGGGATCACCACCGTCCCCTGCCGGAGTGTCGTGGAGCTTTTAAATGTTTTCGCTCAATAAACACTCACAACGCCCGGTCTGGGAATCGAAACCGCGATCCTATGACCGCGAGTCCGCTGCCCTAACCACTGGGCCATTGCGCCTCCACAATCAAAATATATAAAGCTATAAATAAGAGTGTGAAAATACTGAGTTTAAAAAAAACAACTTTTGGATTGAAATGATCAAAAATGTCCAAATGTACAGCAGACTTCCTATCTTACTATTGTACCAAAGCAATCCTTTGAACTTCTCAATTCCTTTTAGAATCTTTGTTCTTACCATCGAGAGATGTATGTCGTTTACGTCATGAAAATTTTGAAACATCGAAAGAAAGTGCAAAATAATTCATTTTCAATTATAGCGTGCAAACATTGGCATGATGTAATCTATATATAAACTCGGCGAGCTGGTAGAAACGTTAGCACGCCGGGCGAAATTCGTAGCAGTATTTCGTCTGTAGTTACGTTCCGAGTTCAAATTCCGCCGAGGTCGACTTTCCCTTTCATCCTTTCGGGGTCGATAAATTAAGTACCAGTTACACACTGGGGTCGATCTAATCGACTTAATCCGTTTGTCTGTCCTTGTTTGTCCCCTCTATGTTTAGCCCCTTGTGGGTAGTAAAGAAATATATATATAAACTCTTTTTTTCTTGATCTTGATAAGATATAATGCTTTAAGGAAATCAGTACATCTTCTTGAGAATTATTACATAAAGACACAGGCAAGAATATCTGGTTAAGAAAATCGCTTTGCAACTATATAATTGCAGGCAGGTTCAGTCTCACAGGGCGGCACCTCGGGCAAGCGTTTTCATTGGAGGTCGACCAATGCCTTGTGAATGAATGTTATAGTAGAAAATGTTGAAGTCCATCGTGCGTGTATATATATATATATATATATATACACACAGTTCGACGAACGGGACCGTGAAAATCTGAGTAATAGTTTTCGCGATGTCTTTGTACCTTTATTAATAAAGTATATTACCCTACCTCCAGTATTCGAGTACTATTTTTTCCACCTTGTTTCATATTTATGTGCTTGCTCTGGAATATATATATATATATATATATATATATTATATATATATATATATATAGTTGGAATTTACAAAAAAAAAATACAAAAAAAAACAAGAAAACAAATGACGAAGACGGGTGTATAAACAACAATCAGGTGTATTATTTAACGCTCGGGAAGGTGAAAAAGTCTTTTACGTTTCGAGCCTACGCTCTTCAACAGAAAGAACACGAGAAAATAAACAGAGGTGTGTGTTTTTTATCTCCTACCTCGCTTGAAAAACCGGTGTTGGTTTGTTTATATTCCATAGCTTAACAGTTTGTTTCCTCAAAAGAGACGAAAAGAATAAATATCAAACTTTAAAATAAGTGCTGGTGTTCATTTGTTCCACTAAAACCCTTCAATGCGTTGCTCCAGCGGGGCCGCATTCTAGTGACTAGAACAAGTAAAATAAAGATTAAAGGATTACAAAAATTTGAGTTTTTTTGTGATTTCAGATTTATAACATATTACCTTAGCAACATTTTTATTTCAGTCCGGAGTCCAGTCCGGCTAGACATTCCCATCGTTCACGGAAAACGAAATAACACGAAATCACTACATTTTGGGGTCAGTGTAATCGAAAATCGATAAGAATTTTTAGATAATTGTAGTAAATAATTTCTAAAAATGATTTTGACAACTTCATTTTTTATTTCGTATGACACGTGTTATATATGTTTCTATTGAAGATGATTTATTTAACATGTGGAGCTGTATGCGTGTATGAGTTATGTATATATGATAAAGTGTGTGTTTATGTATGTGTGTGTGTGTGTGCGTGTGTGTGTATGTGTATCTGAAGCGACTGAAATAGCCAAAAATCAATTGTTTTACAAAAATTCTAAAAACTATTTTTACAAAAACTTAGAAATCAATTTGCGCTTTTTTGGCTAAGATCCATTAATATATATGTATGTATGTATGAACGTATGTATGTATGTATGTATGTATGTATGCATGTATGTATGTATGTATGTATGTATGTATGTATGTATGTATGCATACATGTATGTATGTATGTATATATCTATCTATCTATCTATATATATATATATATATATATAGAATAATATATATATATATATCTGTAAATCTATTTACATATGTATGTATATATATGTATATATATTTATATACATACATACACACACACACATACACGTACATACATACAGCCGTGAGTTTATATATATGTGTGTATATATGTATATATATATATGCATACATATACATATCTGTGTGTGTGTATGTATATATGTGTGTATGTATGTCATACATATATGCACGCAGAATATATTACTAAATAGATTGACACTTGACTAGTCGTACAAAGAACTACGACTAACGCAAAATAACAAAACACAAAATATTGAAGAATTTGCATTTCATTCCAAGATAATTATCTCAGAATAATAAGGTGAATTGAAATTGTATTCTTTTATTTGGCAATTCTCCATTTCCTAAATATATTACAATCAATAAAAATTATGCCCATTTTAGTATATCATTGTAAGGACGTGTAGAATTCTTGTGGGTGGTTAGTGGAGAAAAAAAACTATTTATTATATCAAGCATATTTTAAAATTTGGTTCCACCAATCTCAGAAACCAGTATGCCCGTTTTGGGTTTTTGACTTAAAATTTCTTTGCCCGTAGACGCAGCATACATTGTATGGCCTCGTATCAAGTGCGAAACTCGTATTTAATCAACAAAGTGATGTGTTGAAATAAGGCGTGGCTGCGTGGTAAGAAGTTTGCTTCCCAGCCACATGGTTCCGGGTTCAGTCCTCCTAAGTGGCATCTTGGGTAAGTGTTTTCTTCTATAGCTATGCGCCTACCAAATCCTTGGATTTATTTAGTCGATGGAAACTGAAAGGAGACCGTCATACCTATCTACATCTGTGTGTGTTTGGATCTGTGTTTGTCTCCCATTTCCCACTTGACAAGCGGTGTTGGTGTGTCTATGTCCCCATAACCTAGCGGTTCGGCATAAGAGGACGACAGACTAAGTGCCAGGTTAAAAAAGAAGTACTGGGGCGATACGTTCGACTAAAAGGCGGCCACAGTCTAATGACTGAAACAAAAATCCGGCGAACTTGATACCAGAAGTGACCTAATTTTCTGGATTTTCCGGTTTCCTGAGGGCTCCTTAAATATATACATATAATATAAAGTAGACTATGATATGAACATTAAAGAACTAAATTGTATTTAGCAGATGTAAATGAATACCCTTACAAAGCAGGGTCTGTTTGATATTTATCAATCAACTTAAAATTCTCTTCCACGTATACAGTATAATGTTTATGGCATGAAATTCAAACGAAGAAAAGTGAAGAACATAATTTCATTTAACAGATATTGGTACAAATTAAAACACTTCTAAAGCAGAGTATTTCACCTTTATTAGAACTGCTGTTAACACTTCGAATGCAAATGAACTAAATTCAAATCCAATATCTCTTTGCTTATTACAGGCTGCAGTCTATTGCGCAATACTCCTGGCTAATTTAGGACCCATAGAAGCACTAAGCACTTCAAAGATTTTGGTCCCCCCCACCATATATCTGTAAATCAAATTATAAACAATAATTAATCATAAAACAAATTTTTATTTTCCAAAATGAGAAAAACTAAAAGTAAGATGGAAAATAATGTTTATTTTTGTATACATCTATTTTATTTATATTTGAAAATAATAAATCTCTGAGCGAGGTATACACAGTAGCTGCACAACATCGTGAAATACATTTACCACTTAAATGTGGCTAACCCTTAAAGGTGGATGCTACTGTAGCTTGTAGCTCCAGGAGGACACCTCCTCCTGGGGCTACATACATACATATATACGACGGGCTTCTTTTCAGTTTCCGTCTACCGAATCCACCCACAAGACTTTGGTCGGCCCGAGGATATAGTAGAAGATACTTGCCCAAGGTGCCACGCAGTGGGACTGAACCCAGAAACATGTGGTTGGTAAGCAAGCTTCTTACCGCACGGTCGGCCCGAGGATATAGTAGAAGATACTTGCCCAAGGTGCCACGCAGTGGGACTGAACCCAGAAACATGTGGTTGGTAAGCAAGCTTCTTACCGCACGGTCGGCCCGAGGATATAGTAGAAGATACTTGCCCAAGGTGCCACGCAGTGGGACTGAACCCAGAAACATGTGGTTGGTAAGCAAGCTTCTTACCACACAGCCACTCCTGCGCCTGTTCTTTC
>NW_021833795.1:0-50009 GCF_006345805.1 Octopus sinensis
AATCAAGTAAGATTTAAAAACATTTTAACATTATATAGAAAAGAACCAGAATTATTTTTTAAAATTAATTCGCCAATATTTAGACACTTTTTCAAAGAACTTTTTATCCGATGACATCTTTTCCCATTTTCTTTTTATTGCCAAAGGTGACCGTTGGTTTTCACTTAAAATTGTAGAAATGTAGTCAAAATCTTTTCCATAAATTTTGACAGCATCCAACAATGTCGCTTCTTCTTTGATAGACCATAAAAGTCGTTTAGTGTCCTTTTCCAATTCGAAATTAGTCTCGATTGAAGCCCGCACGTGTGTCGTCTCTGGCAAAGGAGAATTAATCACGGAGGCTTCTTCACTAATTGTTTCTTCACTTCCCATAGACTCGTTTTGTTGTTCAACCATATTCTTGTTTATTTTGATATATGAAAGAGACTGATTCATATCTTCTTTGATCTCTTTGCTTTTCAAAACATTCTCCTATTATAGGAAATTTACTAAACCTTAAGCTTTTGATCAAAAGATGAGTATTTCATAACCAGTGATGAATGGTAGTCATCGAGTTTCGAGATACATGCTTCAAAAGCTTTCGGATAATCCATTTTCATCTAAAAAATCAACAAATTAGAACAACCGTTGAAACCAGAGCCTGCTTCTCTTGCTTCTCTTGTGCTGACAACTGATCCCATAGCATCTTGGCATTCCGCATACCTTTAGATGCGTTTTCCGTAAAAAATAAGGTAAAAGAGGAACTATAATATTTTATTATGTTTTTAGAATTAATTACAATGGAGGTTTATTAGGGACATTTAAATTGCGAGTCTGAGTTTTCAATATATACATCCACCAAAACAAAATATATAAATAAACTTAATGCTTCCGCTGATATGAGGATACAGTTGTCAACAATAACTCCTAACGTTACACAACTATGCTATGATAAAAAATTACCACAATGTTCACATTAAAATTGTTTTTGGTTATAACTATTATGTTTTAAGTGAAATTATAATAATTGAATTGGAGGGGTTCCGCAAAAAATAAATTAGCCCAAAAGGGTTCCGCGAGCACCTTAAGGTTGGGAACCACTGCTTTAGTTTCATTTGAATTAGAACACCTACAAAGGAACTAATTTCAATTTCCATATAATAACTTGGCTTTTTCCTGGAGGATTGCATCATTATAAGAGTCATCGCCGGCTTTAACCATATTAACCCATTCCTTTAACTCAAATCAATATTTTTGAATTTCAAATTTCGTGGTGTATAATTCAAATTTCGATGTTTGATTTTCTTCTTGATTAGAAAGGAAAATATTTCGAAAACTTTACTGTGTTCTACATGTTACTATTTTTGCAGTTTTCAATAATAGCCATTTGTTCTTTTAAATTCAGAAATGTCTTCGACGGGTACACTTATCCATTTCACAGGGCAGGCCACTTTTGTGGTTGTTCTCGAGTCCGATTTGGTTGCATGATTCGCCGCTGTAGGAAGGAGTTTATACTCCGGGTGCATGCTTTCCAATGTTCTTTTAATCACGATTGGCTGGATATAAGCTCGCGTAGATTCCTGAACTTGCAAGGAGTTCTGGTAGTGTTTATAGAATCTGGATGTTATTCCATCCCACGTAATAACCAACGGTATGATGTTCACTTTTGCATTATGGATTACCTTCAATTCGTTCGCCAAAGGGTCATATTTATGTAATTTTTCTACTTCTACTTGCTTCAAGGATTGCTGAGAAGTAATCCCAATTTCGATAAGCGTAATAATATTCCGAACTTTGTCGAAGACAAAAATGTCCGGTTTATTATTACTCACTATAGTGTCCGTCTTGATGGTAGTGTCCACACGTATTTCAACCACCTCATTAGAGACAGTCGACTGAACGGAGTGGGTCTTTAACTTCCTAGACTGTTTTATTCCATATTTTCGGCAGATTTGCAGGTGCATGCACCTTACAACCTCATTATGGCGACGTAGGTAGTCACTGTTCAACATTCTGCCACATCTTGTAGCAAGATGATCCACAGTCTTTTTGGCGGCGTTGCAATGGTTGCAACAACTACCACCGTTGTCAAAGAATAAGTTGCGGTCCTGAACCATGCACAGCATTCCCTCCGACCATGGAGAGTTGTTCCCATGCGATAACCACCAGGACGATTCTTTCAGATCCACGTCCAAATCATCATAGCAATTGAACAAAATCGAGTGAAGTGGCTTTTTTCGTATCTGTTCAAATAAGTGCTTTCCTTGCAAATCCTTCAGAACATTCAGTTTGAGGCTTTCCGGAGTTGCAAATTGGTACTTTCTGCATAGGAATTCCTTGATAGTGGCCATATGAGTTTTCTTGAATCTGACGGCCTTCAGGATTCCTTCTCTCCTAAAACAATAGGAAGCCTTCCTCTCAATGTCCTTGAGGAATTCAAGAAGCATTCGCTCGCTTTTATGCACCACAGAAACCAATCCTCTTCCTAGTCGGTCTCTTGAAAAATAAAGTCTATGTTTGTTTCCAGGTTTCATGTGTATTTGGTGGCGTATCAAAATCTTGCGCACATTCTTGTCGATATTCTCAAATTCCCATGGTTCGATATCAATAAGCCCGATGTAGTAATTATACAACGATAATGCATGCTCATTGACAGCCTTGAAAAAATTTGTAGAATTTAGCTTCAAGTCTGCCAGGCTATTAATTCTCTCCTCGATTGCATTCGATATTGAGTTCATCGTGTCATTCTTCAAAACTCTGCTATCTTTGTCTTCCAATACTCCATGGTAACGATAGCCATCAATCCCGTCAAGCAGCTTAGCTTTGCTACTCAACCCTTCAAGATTAGTTGCAGACTTTTCAGCGTTTTGCTCCAATCCGGCAGTTCGAAAGAATTGATCAACCTCGGTCATCATTCTCATTACAGTGTCTTCCTTCCGAGCAAACAATTTTAGGTCGTCCATGAACAACAAGTGGTTCGTTGAGTATACCCGAGGACTATTGCCTGACTTGTCCACTAGCACATTTGGGAATTTCGCATTCAATATTCTACTCAGGGGGTCCAGGACAAGAACAAAGATTTGCGGCGATAAAGAATCACCCTGCAAGATCCCTCTATCCATTTTCACTTCACCAATCTCTTTTTGATTAAATCTCAGCTTGATCTTCCATTTCGTGACAATTGCCTTGATAAAATCCACAATCCAATGGGGGAGGCCGGAGTTATCGAAGACTTGATACAGAAACTCGTGATCGACAGAGTCAAAAGCCTTCTTTACATCAATCCAAGCAGAAGGCAAATTATTCCCATTTTGTTGATGGACACATTGGTTGAGCAATGCCTGCTCTTTGGCTCCTTGGCACATTCTTCTCGTCCCCAATTGGTTGTCGCTGATCAAATTGTATGCTTCAATGTAGTCCGTCAATTTTCTGTTCACACATTTTGTTACAACTTTATATAGATTTGACATGCAAGTAATCGGCCTCAGGTCCTTGGGTGAGTCATAAATTTCTTTTTTTGGAATAAGGTGTGTACTTTCCATATATGATATCCGCGACGTTCTTTCAGAGGTCATCGTAGACCACGTAAACTTTTTTAAGAAAAAATTGTATATGCCATCGCATCCACATGCCCTCCAATTTGGCAGCTGGTTAATGATCTCAATAATTGTGTCTTTTCCAAAATCAGCAATTGTGTCCTCGGCACCAGTCACCCGGTTATCCAATAAAATCGAGTCCCCCACGGACTCATGTTTTACCCAAACACTCTCCCAGAATGAGAGACACTGTCTCTGGTCAAACATAAACTGTGTATTCTTCTTTTTCTCAGTCAAGTTTCTGTAAAACTGCCTTCGGTTAAGTTCAAAGCACATATTGTCCCTCCGGAATTTTTTCCTAGCTTCATGGGTTGCCAATTTTTTTTCAACAATCTTTACCTCATCCTGGATGCAAGTGACAATTCTAAATAAATCTCCTTTTTTAGCCTTCCGGTATCCATATTTGCTCAAAATGTCTCTCAATTCATCACTAAATGATTTTCTCGTTTTGTCATTATTAGCTAGTGGTGTTACCAAGTCGAGTTCCTTCCTAAGTTTGTCAAGTTTCGCGTTCATAATTCCAATCCATTCACTTTTTTTACAGACTCGGTGGGTCAATGCATCATATGCCCGTTGGCCAGCATAGAGGATGTCAGCAATGTCATTGCGATTATCCGGTTGATTTGCTTTCATAAATTCTCCAATCGAGGCATTTATACCAGTCAAAATTTCTTTGTTAAGAAGTTGATAGGGAACTTTCCTGGTCGGCGTCCGTAAATCGCGTGGAATTAATTTTACTTGTCCGATTTGGGAATTAAACTCAACTGAGCACTTTCCAAAAAGAGAAATTTCCGTTTTAGAAGACATATTTTTCTGGGTTTCCCCAGACAGATATGAGTCCTCTTTCTCACCACTCCTCACAAGTAACTTCACATTCAATATTGACTTAGTGGTTTGGAACTTTTCATTGAACGTCCTTGTTATATGAGGCCATCCACCGCGAGGAATCCTTCCAAATCTTTGTCTGGCAGAATGAACCACTTCTGTGGCCCACTGAATCTTGTCGGAACTTGTGACTTGATCGATTACTGCTTGCAAGGTAAGCAGGCCTTCGTGGCCTACTTGGGGAGAAGGGTTGTGAGAAAAGGCAAATTCTTTGGCATTGGACAGTCCTTGGGCCACTTCATCTACGTTCTCACTGGCTTTTCTTTTCAATTGATTCGTAGGTAGGCCCTCAGGTAACGTTTCACAGAGCTCAATCGAAACGAACATGCACGTACCACAAGAATTAAATAATACAGAAAATAAATAAATTTTTTTTTAACAAAAGTTATATGTAATTAACAAATAGTTATTAACCAACTAAATTTCCGGCATCGTAAATGGAAACACAGTTTCCACGTACTATGGCCAAGGAAATCCTTTCGAAAAGCCACTTGGACTCGCGTGGGTCTCCCCGTTTATGGGAGATCATGCGGCCAAGCTTTTTTAGAAAGGAAAGAGACTTTTCGCCGATGACGCAGGAAGTCTCGACAGCGATGGGAGTGAACAGATACCGTTCAGAGAGCTCCTTGTACTTTCCAATCTTCATCTTCTCGGTTTTGCGAGAGACTGAGCCAGGCTCGACAGCTGAAGAAGGAAGGTTGAGCTCCGAGAAAGTGTCTGAACACGTCGCATCCCATAACAGAGACTTGCCGAACTCAAACGGGAAAGTCGATAGGCCGTCGGGTCTTTTTCCGTCTCCCCTCGCAAGCCCGACGGGTTCGAGGATTGATGGAATCCCAGCGGCCGTGAGCCCCCTCTGAATAACGTCGTTAAGTGCTGCATGGCGTGGTGCGCGCCCTGCACTACGACGACAGGAAAGGGGATGTAGACCAAAACGGTCAATGACAGCACCACAACGACATTTGTGTATTTCGCAGATTTCCAATCCAAGACGCAATTAATTAATTAATAATATTGTTAAATATCAATTTCGATGTTTTATGAACGTTTTTACATGCAAAACTGGAGTCAGTTCTTCCTCTGGATTAATTAGTTTCCTAATAAAATGTTCTCTCTCTGTTTTGATCTTATGTGGCTGGCCCAAGGGAGATGTTAACATTCCGTTCTCATCTTGCAGCAGGGATTCTTGTTAATGTCTTGTCGGTCGTTTTTCAGTTCTGGAAATAACAGGAGACTGCCCAAGCATATCTGGAGAAGCATGGACTCCCCTCCCACATTGAAGACGTCATCAACTTTATAGTGATGACCAAACGCATTCGGACTAAGCGGGAAACTGCTGGTCACCGTCGACCGAGTGGACCACATCACCAAGCTGATCTACCAAATGTGTTTCAGTCAGGGAGTGGACCCCAAAATTCTCATTTCCTTCAATTTTACTTGATATTCAACCATGTAGGACTTCTAATGCATGTAGCGCTATCAAGTCTATTTCTCTAATGCCTAAACATTTCGAAGGCTTTTGACAACCAATGGTATCGGAACCTGTTTGAGAGGGTACAAATCTGTAAGCCAACGGGAGAGGCTCTGACTGCGATGCTTCCTCTCGAACAGCAACTCATTCGTATCTGAATGTGGCTTCCATACAAGGAACAAAACGCTCCGAAAAAGGGGTGTTGCAAGGATCTTTTCGCCATGGAAAAATCAGCGTACCTCCAAATCAACGAAAGAAACTGAGCAGATCAAAAACCTCGACCCCTGGTGAAAATTACTTGCCCTAATTGTTTACAGTACTTGGGAGTCACAATCGATGCTAAATAAGATAATTCTAATGAAATCAAAAAGATACGGCGCTATGCGCAGAAGGTAGCCTATAGGTTAGATCTACGAGACCCGACCTTAAGTCCTCGGAGATGCGGCAGACCATCAAAGGATCTATCCAGTCTTTTCAGAGACAAATTTGGGTGACCGACCCATTTATCGATTTGAATCAATAACTTGCCTCTAGACAGAAAACCGGATGTTCTTTCAATGATCTCGATTGCCCTGATCAATTGTCTCGTTTATATTTCCGTCCTAATTGTTGTCACTATCCTCTTTTGTCTTACAATAAAAATGTTTCGTTTAGTACGAATCAATATTTTGAGGAATGGAATTCTTAAGTATTAAATAATACACATTAATGAATGTAGCAATAAAACACGGAACAAGACTACTAATTTAGATGTAGAACAATCCTCTTAAAGATAGGGTTAAAAACTGTCGTAAGTTATAATGTCTAGGCCCTTTCTAAGTGTCCGGAGTGATAAATCGGATTTATCACTCCAAATCATCTAAATTCTTTGTTTAAGATCTGAAATTCTTAATGATTACTTTTGTTAATTCAATAATTTTTTAAATTATTAAAATTTGAAAAAAGTAACTCAGTTAACAAGAACGCGGAAATTAAACAAAGAAATTTTCATCAATCAGGTGATTGAGCGTCATAGTAACGAACATAAAAATGTAAGACTACTCTATGCGAATTTTTTTCACAATTAAGATAGATAGATAGATAAGGGTTTATTTTCACAAAGGGTTATCGGACATAAAAGGGCCAGTAGTGGCCTTACACAAGGGGTCATCCGGGGCTATTTTCGTCTCTTTTCTAGAAACTTTTGGAATTGGGTTTCCACAAGCTCGCCAATCATAGGAAAGACTTCGCGCCCGATCGGTATTTTCTCTCTCAGGTTTACGCCGAAGGCCACCTTGAGCGCTAATCTCCTCGTTTTCTCCAGCAGTTTTATAATTCTTTCCTTGGAGGGGGACAAAATCCACCCTTCCAGCCCATACATCAGTACTGGAAGGATGGCTGCCCGGAATACGAATAGCACAGTATCTGGGGGTAGGCGGAATTTGATCAGGCATTTGATCATTTGTGTGCACCGTTTTTTCCTTAGGACGATATCTTCCTCACATCTTCCGTTCTCGGAAAATTGGACTCCTAGGTACAGAAACGAGTGGGTCCTCCGGATGGATTCGATCGTATATGGTAACATTTTCGCACTTCTTTTTGCCGAAACTCTAGTGAGCGTGCATTTCTCGATTGACAGAGTCAAGTATTTCATTGCCATCCACTGTTGTATTTGTTCTAAGTAAATTTGTAGCTTCATTTCCGACGTCGTCGGAAGGGCTGCTTCGTGCGTGATAATGACGTCATCTGCATAGATGAGCACATTCATCGAGATGAACATAGGTTTAGGGAAGTCTGCCATATACACGTTGAATAGTAGCGGGCTTAGGACTGAGCCCTGAGGCACTCCCCTTTTTTGGAGAATGGCTTTCGAGGGTCGGCCAAGATAGTTGACAAAGGAGATCCTCCCATTCAAGAAGCTCGCTAGCCATTCAAGGGTTTCCGCATCAATGTCGCAATTCACAAGATTTTCCAGCAAAACAGAGTGACAGACACTGTCAAAAGCCTTCGATACATCCAAGCAGATAATACTGGTCGATAAGCCAGAGTCTCGTGCTTTAGAAATTATCGAATTCAATCGATAGATGCAGTCAGCACAGGACCGGCCCGGGCGAAAACCCCACTGATCGTGGGAGAGCCAGTGATTCTTTTCAATGTGGCGTACTAGCCTTCTGTAGACGATTCTTTCCATTATTTTTGATATAGAGCAGATTAGGCTTATGGGCCTATAACTCGAGGCTTCCTCTTTAGGTTTCTTAGGTTTTCGAACCATTCGGACTTCAGTTTTTTTCCATGATTTTGGCACGTACCCTCTCTGAAGGCTGGAATTGAAGAGGTTTGTGAGCAGAGACACCAAACAGCTTGGAGCATGCTTGAAGCAGGACATAGGGATCTTGTCATATCCCGGAGCCGCATTCCTAGCTGCACTTATCGCTTCCCAAGTCTCGGATTCAGTAATCGGGCGGCAGTGCTTCAATCTGTCTGAGTAATTTGCTGGAGGAGGTTTAGGAAAGGAGGCAGATGGATCTGCTTCCAAAACACCTGCGAGCTGATTGCGGAGGAGTTCGGTAGTCTCCTCCTGGCTCGACAGGCGACCTCCAGGAAGTCTCAGGCGAATAACTTCAGCCTTTGTTCCGGTTCCAGTAATTTTACTGTACGCTGTCCAAAATTTGGAGTGTTTTGGGTGGAGCATTTTTGATTGGCGTAGCCAAGCACGTTCTTTTTCGAATTGGACTGCATGAGAAAGTGATTTTTCAATGGCACTTATTCTTTCTTTCAGCCGAGTCCTGTCTAGGGGATCCCAGCATCTTTTAAGCTTCGACGAAAGTCTATTTTTTTCAGACAATGCTTTATCATGGGTCCCGGAAATATTTGGAATTTTTTGTCTTGAGTAGATTTTCTCAGAGTACTTTTCCATGAACCTGCTCAGTAGGCTTCTAATGTAGTCATCTGTCCTTTCTATTGCATCTTCATTCTCCTTGACCGCCAGACAGGAGTTTCCAAGTTCAGAAGAAATGAATAATTTATAAAGGGCCCAGTCCGTTTTTGAAGTTCTATAGTGCAAAAAGATATCCTCCATTAATGTCGGATGCAGCATTATAGTCATCATCTGAGGGGCATGATCGCTGCCGATGTCTTCGATTTTCCTCGGAGATTCACATAGAAGCTTCAACGAGGGTGAAGTTAGGAACAGCCCTAAGAAATCATCTCCATGGCATGAAAAATGATTTGGCTCTTTTGATGTCCAAACATCAAAACCAACTTGATCGGATACAGCCCGCAGGATTTTTCCATCTCGATTTTCTTTTCGACAGCCAAAAGATGGGGATTTAGAATTAAGGTCACCAGCAATCAGTGCGAATTGATTGCGTTTGAAGAAATCAGCAATTGCGTTTTTGTTTTCAGCTAGTTTCTTGGAGTACATTCCTCCAATCAGAATCCACTCTTGTCCACATAATACCTCGAAGACACAAATTCACAGGCGATTTCATTTTCTATTCTCAAGTTCCTTATCTTCAGTCCGTTCATATAGAAGATGGCCGTGCCAGTGCCAGCAACCGCACCATCCCTCCATGGCACACCATACGAGGTATAGCCATCCAAGGTAAATGTCATTCCATGTTTTAATTTTGTCTCGTTTACTACTATGATATCCGGCCGGTGGAGAGCCACGAGCCAGATTAGCTCGGAACGCCGTCTCCATATTGATCTGGCGTTCACGAGGATGACCACGAGAGAGCCTTTTACACGGGTTGGTGGCAGCTCTCGCGTATGAGTGCCACCATCTCCCGTAAATACCGCTCTTTTTCGTTAGAGATCACGTTCTTCGATCCCAATTTAATGATTTCCGCCTCGACTGATTTAAGCGACTTATCCATTGATATACTGAGTTCCTTTTTTAGGGGAACTTCTTTCTTGAGACGTCTGCCCCTCAATGGTATTTTCTCCGGTGTTGGTAATTTCTCCGGTGTTGGTATTTTCTCCGGTGTTGGTAATTTCTCCGGTGTTGGTATTTTCTCCGGTGTTGGTATTTTCTCCGGTGTTGGTATTTTCTCCGGTGTTGGTATTGAGGCTTCTGGTGCTTCCAGGTCTATAGTCTCAGTCTGAGTATAGTTGTCATTAGATTTTGAGTCCATAGGCTCATCCGTTTGGATTCCAATGGATACACTGCTTTTTAAGATTTGTGTTTGCAGCCGATTTTTCCAAGCTGGAGTCACAGATTGCTGTTTCTTCCAAGCAGAGGGGCAGCCTCCATACGTAGCCCAGTGCTCCGATGAACCACAGTTTATGCAGTGTTTCGTGCTTCCTCGTGGGTTAGGGCACTCCGTTCGGTCATGAGCACCGCCACAAGTTACACATCTTACTTCTGCTTTGCACAAACGTGCTATATGCCCGTAGGCTTGGCATTTGTAGCAACGAGTCACAGGTTTACGGAACCATGTGCACTTTGACTCAACCATTTTAATATTGCTGACAATTAAGGCCACCAACGACTCCTTGGTCTACACATGACCCAAAGTCCCCACCTCGGCTTTTCTACTACGTTCCGGTTTGTAGTTTGAAATGAGCAGCACGTTCCCGTCCTCAAAATAGTGAGTCTAAGACTGACGGATTTGTGTCCACCTGCACACGAATGTCTCCTCGGAGTGTGGCCTCGAGGTCTGCCTCGTTGATTTCGATGGTCCACAGTGACCTCCATCGACCATTTCTTGAGGGAATAAACGAATGGATTACGTCATATTGGATTCTTTGAAAAAGTGGCTTTCGATACACAATTTCAAATTGATATTCCCCTCCGAACTGTTCTCGACTAAAAGAAATTGTCCCGTGGGGTAAAAATCGTCGACATACTCGTCCAGGAGTTTTAAAAGTTGTGAATTGTACGGCTCCGTGACCTCACGGGTGTCTGTCTTCACGTTGCTGGTCTTGAGAGAATGCACGTCCACACTACACGACTCGTCAAACCAACTTGCCTGAAGGATTTGTTGGTCCTCGGGTCGATGTAGCGATCTTCCTCTCTCACGTAATTATAGGGGGTTAACAGGACCTACGAATTAGTCCCACTTGGACTGCCTTATTTTTGATTCCGCTGACAGAGACGGGCGTGAACTGTTGAGAGTGGTATGTCAGGAGTGCTCTAATTATTCATTCAAGGAAGTGAGCTAATTATGCCAATTTAATTACTTTTCAAAAGCAGACTTTGCATTTAGGTCTTTTTTAGTCAGAAGTTTGTTGTCTATTAATAAATAATATATTCCCGCCCTCGACTATTTTGTTCACTTCCCCGGGCGGACTCAAAACTATGCTAACCGTCTTTTCTTCCTCTGACATGTTACAGTGGGGCAAATAAGTCATGGCACGCCTATCATTTTTTTAATTCAATATATTTTTACAATAACTTTTTCGATTTAGTTCATCATGCTATACAATAAAATCTTGCATTCTTTTGAACCCATAAAAGATATCTCTGCGTTCTTCTTCATTAATGAAAAGATTAGTTACTTCAAACCCAAAAATAACTCGAAAAGAATTGGCCGATAATTTAAAAATCACAGGAACGTCAGTGTCCCTTCGTACAATCACTTCTACACTACGCAAAGAAGGTATCAATAAGCTTTGGCTTAATAAAAGTTGGCTTAAGAAAACCAAAAAATATCCAGGAATTAAAAACAATTTGCTACGAAGAATGGAAAAATATTTCCAAAGTAGAATGTCAAAAACTAATTTTTTCTTACAAAAAAACGATTGGAAGCAGTTCTGCTAGCAAAAGGGAATGCAACTAAATATTAATTGGATTTCGTGCCATTACTTTTTTCCCTCAAAAAATTGACTTTTAAAAATAAATCGTTAATTAGTGCACTATTAATAATTCCCTTTAAGATAGTTTTTTTAATAATTTATCTAAAAAGTTCTATATATTACTAATTTATTTTTTAAAGTAATGTATTTAATAATTTTTTTGCAAAGAATTGTCAAATAATATGTCACATGGGTGATCAGACCCCTATGGGCACCTGGCCTTTACGTGTTTCCATGGCAATACATAACAAATATTTACTAAAAGCCAACTAATATAAGACAAACGATGCGAACTAATGATTGAACTTTAAATTTTTGAGAAAATGATGTTTTATATTTGAACCATGCTTGCTTTAAAATAGTAAAATTATTTACAACATTAGCAAATTATAATGTGAATTATTTTTATTTTTGATAATATAAATTGCAACATTGCAAATTATAATTTACATCAAATTTTTTGCAAAGTTTGTAACAACTTTAACTCTAACCTAACCCAAACCCTAACGTGGGCAAGTGACAACATAAATATATTCAAAATCTAACCCAAACCTAACGTTGGCAAGTGAAAACATAAATATATTCAAAGTCTAACCCAACCCTAACGTTGGCAAGTGACAACATAAATATATTCAAAATCTAACCTAAACCCTAACGTTGGCAAGTGACAACATAAATATTCAAAATCTAACCCTAACCTTAACCCAAACGTACCCTAACTCGAAATTAAATGATGTTTCTGCTGACGATTCTTCAGTCGTTTGACAAAAATGGAAGCCTTTTGGCCAACCGGTGTTTGCTTCGAACATTCATATCCTCCGGGAATATCCCGATTAACGCTTCCTTAATTTGAATGTATTCGTTACATTTCTGACGTAACCCTTAAACCCAGACATCACAAAGTGTGAGTAACCACGCTGTTAAAATTAATATACTTTTGGGTAAGCCATTTTAAAAGATAATTCAAATGTAATTTTAAATTAAAATAATTGATTATCTACACTCTTCCATAATAAATTGCTATATTCAATATTTAATACCTTTTCTGCGGTTTCCATCTAAACAACGTAAAAGGACTGGCTGCCCATAGCGACATAGTCGCCCATGTGACATAATATTAGTCATATATTGAGGAAAAACAACATTGTTAAATTTAGTCAAAATTTGCAAAGGTGCCATGACTTTTTTACCCCACTGTATATATGATTCTAATTTATGTATTCAAAATTTTTTGTTTTATACACATATACTAAATTGTAAAAAATCTAATTTTATGATATTTTTTCAAATTATAAGATTCTTATTTCTGAAGAACCGTAACTTCAAAAGAAATTTCAAGACACATATGTTTTTGGCAACCGTAATAAGCAACGTAGATTTTTATGTAATTTCAGTGTTTCTCTATCAAACTTATCAGTCTATCTGAGTGAATTATCGTCTATTGTCTGATCAATAACTATTTCAAATCTGGAATTGCGTGCAAAATCTTTTGAATAATTCAAAAAATTATCATTTTTCCTATAAAGATTCACCATGCTTTCAATATCTATACTATTTTTTAATTTTACAAAACGATGATTACACACCCCTACTTCCAGATAATTGACATCTTTTTTCCAATACAATTTTTGATATGTCCTACTCAATTATTCGTATAGTCCGACTTTAATTAAAGCCGACAAATTTTCATCTATGAATCGTGTTGTATGAACAGTTTTTGTTAATTTCATAAATAAAAAAGTTGTTCACACACATATATCGAACTAAACATAGCAATTATTTTGGGAGCAAAATTTCTAAATTTTCTCAACTTTTCGGGAAGATGCGTAATAAAAGCAGACATTCCAACCTCCAAATATTTATCCTTTTGTATAGAATCCGATTGAATCTCCAACAATTCCATTTGTAAACTTTTATCTGCATCGGAAGCAAATGGTGCTGTGAATAATGAAAATTCATGTTCAAAAGACGGGAAATCATTGAATCTTTCCTGAAATTCTTTTAACCACAAATCCGATTTTCTTTCATACTTGGAAAAAATCATTACAGTATGTGCACCAACAGTACTTTTCAGCTCTTTCCAATTAAGAAAATGAGCCAAATCTTATTTAATAGTTGGAACTTCCATAATTTCATTTTCTAAATCATCTGACAACTGAGTTATGAGTTTGTTTTTGCCCTGCAATTCCAAATTAAGGTCGTTCAAATATTTTAAAGGCTCGTGGGCCGCTCTATACAGTACCGCTCAAATGTTTCGGACCACCCTATTTTTCTCAATTTCCAAGTCAATCCTAAATTATTTTTATACGGTTCTTTAGAGAAACTTATTAGATAAGCTTAAACACATTTATTCTATTTTAAAAACTTGGACAGATATTCATGTTTGGCGCAATTTTAAAATTATCGATTTTATACTCGATCATATGTTCCGGACCAGTTTAAAAAAAACCGAAAATTTATTAAACTTATAAAAAGTTAATAATTAATATTTCCTCCGTTGTTCGTTATAACAGCATTTATTCGCTCTGGAAGTGAATTGTATAATTTTTCAATGTACGAATTATCAATCTCGTACCAAATTTTTTTGGTCAAATTCCAGAGCTCTGGAAGATCTTTTGGTTCCAGATCATAAAGTTTTTTTTAGTACCGACCACATATTTTCAATAATATTCAGTTCGGGTGACTGGCTCGGCCAAGTTTCTAAGATTTTTATTTGTTTCCTTTGAAAAAATTCATTGTCGACATGGACCGATGGAAGGAGCGCCGTCTTGCTGGAGATACATGGTCTCATCATAAAAATTTTCGAGTCCAACATTTATAATTCTCTGATACTCTGCGGAATCAACATTTTTAATGCATAAGACAATGTTTTTCCATCCATTTGCAGCAATAGCTCCCCAGACCATAATGCTAGGAGAAAATTTTCGTGTTTTTAAACAATATTTTGAGTCAAATCTAGAGTTGGTGGCCTTCTAACATAATTTTTTGTGTTTGAATGCAAATTTATTTTGCATTCATCACTAAAAATAATTTTACCCCAATCATTTTGGCTCCAAGTTAATTTCTCAATGCACCAATTTTTTCTAGCCTTTTTATGGCATATGGAAAGACTTGGTTTTGGGCATTGCTTTCGCCCATTCAAATTATTTCTTTGTAGGCATCTTTTAATTGTATTTGTGCTTACAATAGAATTTAATTTCATATCAAATTTAATTTGATTTGCCGTTTTTGTGGGGTCTGCTTTCGAAATTCTCACTAATTTGCGTTCAGATCTTGGGGATAACAATCTCGGTCGACCAGATTTGGGTCTGTCGGAATATAGTCCAACGGATGAATATCTGGAAATTGTTCTTTGAACAGCAGTTTTGGATATTTTTAATTTTTCGGCAATTTCTCTTTGTGAAGCTCCATCTTAAAAAAAGTGATGATAGCGACCCGATCAACCAGTGAAACACGCGGCATTTGTTATTTATTAGTCTTTTGTTTTTAATTGAATCAAAAATTATTTAAATTTAAAGAGATTTAACTGGTTCGAAACATATGATTGCAACTGGTCCGGAACATATGATCGAGTCAAAAATCAATTATATTCAATTGGCGCCAAACAAAAATATTTAAAGAAAATTTTAGAATAGAATAAATGTATTTAAGCTTATCTAATAAGTTTCTCTAAAGAACCGTATAAAAATAATTTAGGATTGACTTGGAAATTGAGAAAAATAGGGTGGTCCGAACATTTGAGCGGTACTGTATATGCAGACGCCTAATGTTTTGACACCCTGCATTAATGTAACTGACTTATATATTTTCAATTCCGTATTTTAAAATTTTATCTTTCATCAAAAAAAGGAAATCATTAATACATTTTTCAAATAAAATTTCACTGTGAAATTTTCTTAATTTTAGAAATTTTTCTAATCAGCCTTCAAATGAAACAAAATAAATAAAACAACTTTCTTTAAAACTGGATAATCTCTTCATTTACGTAATCCTTTTAGCCTTCAATAATATGGTATTCCATTAAGTCAATCCATCCTAATGTCATTTTGTCGATTGAGTCGTATTTTAAGACGGGAAATTTAGTTTTATTAAATTGGAAAACTCAGGTAGATTTTCATTAAATACTATTTTTCTTAAGATCGTTAATGGCTCTTCAAGAAATATTCTTTTTTAAAGACGTTGTGAAAATTCATGTAATTCTGCTTGCAGGTAGATTCGGATTATTATTGATACATGTAAAAATACTGATCTTCTCGTTAATCGATAAATCTGGTACAACTTGCGGAAGAACAGGAAAAATAAAGTCACGCCGAAAAATTGATTTATTAAAAAATAACACAATTCCAAATTCTAATTAATATTTACAAAAAAATAAGTTTTTTGTAAATGTGGTGAATTCAAGAATTTCCCTAAGAAATTTTTATCTTGATTTAAAAAATGGCGGATATGAGAAAGCTTACAGTAGTTGTTCTGTATCGGTTATATCTTTGGAGCAATCAAGGGCAATGACGTAACAAACAAATTCTTTTGCAGCACTTATAATAATTTATTTTAATAAATTACGATATAAGCTGATTTTGGACATTATCTGATATTAATTGTATTTTTCTCGCAAAAGTATCATTACTTAAGGTTAATTTTCTATCGATGTCGTGTTTTGTCCTCGGACAAAATTCATTGGCAAATATCTGAAGTGCCGTCTTGAATAATTCGCCACCACTATGCGGCTTTATATGTGATTTAATCAAATTGCATATTTTCATCGAAGCCATTGTTGTATCATTGCTAATTGCTTCACTGTTGAAATATGATGTTTTTTAATATATTCTGATTTCAAAAAGTTTAGTTTTTCTTTTTCTCGACTTGCCTAAAATGAGAGTATTAATCAATGAGGTTTCCACTTAGATTAGAGTCAAATTTTGAAGAGTACTGCTAATAATGTCGTTGGCTAGTGTTATTTTTTAATGTGTTTAGCGTTCCATAATATAGGGCACTGTGTTTTTCACTTAAATTCAACTACAAACTATTTTTCTTTCCAGTCTTTTTGAAATACACAATTTTGTTGAGTGATATTTCGATTTCGCCTAATACACCCAGACATAAAAAATAATAAAATGACGACCGAAAATAATTTATTTTAGACTCAAAGTGTGATGCAAGAGTAAATAATTAGATTTTAACATTATAAAACAAATAACAAAAAAAGTTAGTTACTCTCCAGGAGCCGCAAAAAACATCCCGGGGGCCGCGTTTGAGAACATCTGCTATACATCTAAAGAAAGTTCACGGCTGGGTAAACCATTTACTTTCCCCTAATCGTTGAAAATTCTGGATTCCCACCCTATATTGTATATTTCATAAAATTACGATAAAATAGAAATTGATTCACAGCGATATCCATATTCCATTATCTTCAAACAACCATCAATGATATATTATCGTGAAATATGACGTTTAATTAATTGAAATATGGTTATAACGTTTTTTGAACTCCTCTGAAATCATTTATTAAGTTTAATGTACAAAATAGCTCCACGTCAATCAAGCAGAATGTTTCGACTATAAATTTATAACTACTTAGTACAGAAATATGTCAATGTATTATAAATAAGCAGTTAAATGGTGGGAATGTATATATTTTTTGGGAATGTATATATTTAGAAAAGTGGGATTAGTCGTCTATTATCAGCTAAGTCTTCATTCCTTTCCACTAAATTTTTTTGACGCATCTCATTTACAAACTATATTTTCTTAAATTAATATATTCTTTTTACAGTATAACCTCCATTTGGGGCATCAATTTTGAAAAATTCCCCAAAAATAGAGGTTTCCCCAAAAATGAGGTCTGAAATTTTCTTTATTTTTATAAAAATTTTAATAGTTTTAGCATATTTTTCATTAATTTATAAATAATAAGTATTTTTAAGAACATTTAAACATGTTTTCCACTAATTTTATTGATAATTAGAGTATTTTTTCAAGTAGAAAAAAATTTTATTCTATGTCACAGGCTGATAATGCCCTGGGTTGGATATACCCCCTTAAAATTTTTTTAAAATCAAACGAAAATAACCTGATAATTAATTAAAAATAACTTGATAATGGAATTAAGTCGATTTATTCAATTTTTTCTCAATTTTTTGATTGAAAGAATTTTTCAAAGAGTCGGCAAAAACCGGCATCACCATTTTTTCCGAATCAATAACGTATTTTATTATAATTATACAATTTTTTAGGTCTAACCATTTAAATAAATATTAAAATTCATGAATTTTTATTATATAAAAATTTTTTATAAGTCATATTTTTTTTATACGACTTTTGTGTACATATTTTGATGATTCGTCATTAAGATCTTTAAGTACGCACTGGTCTTTATCACCTCCGATATTTCATATATAGTGGAATCAATCTGATCGTATAGGGGTATTTTCGGTTATTTGGATTCGCATCAATATCATGTCTCAGTAGGACATTATCTCCTACTGCTAAATCTTCATCAAATTTCCATTTCCGCCTCCTTTTCATTTTTTCTCAGGCGAGAACATGGCTTTCATACACACTTTTTTGATTCAAACAATCGTCCTCGTTTTCCAAATAATCGGATCCAATTATCTCCGATTGACTTGATTCAACCGCTTCATTTCCATCAAATGACAACAACGCCGATCTAATTTCCTTCGAGATTAAATGATTTCCTCGCATAAAAATTTCGAAAGGTGTCCTCTTGGTCGTTTCATGCTTCGACATGTTATATTTATAAACAATTTCTTGATAGAAGTCTTTATAGCTTCCAAAAGACCCATTTGAGGCACTAGTTGAGCTAATCCACCTTTTGATCGATTGATTGAATCTAAAGATAAATTTACAAATAACTTGCCTTCTACTTGACCCTGAAACCATGGTGCTCTAGGCGCGTCCACTTATGTGTATGATTTTCAGATCATTACACATTGTTTCCATACATTTGTTTCTAAATTCTTTCCCATTATCCGTCTGTAGAATAAATGGGGGACCAATCATGTAAAAAATGTTCTTTAATTTTCTAGTAATTTCCTCCGCTGATTTCCGCCTGGCAAGTTTTACAACTGCGAATTTAGAAAATGAGTCTATAACCACAACCAACTACAATTTATACAAAAAAAAAATACCCATCCATTATCGCTATTAAGGCTAGCATACCTTCTTAAATCCACTAAATCTGCAATATAGCGATCTTTAGGCCCTCTTGCAATAATAGGAGTGATTGTTGGCTTAGTCGCCATCAACTTTTTTGACTAAAAATAATTCAATACATATGCACCTGACAGTGAACGCATTTTGAGATCACAGCAGTAATTTCGTCTCTCGGTTACTGCATAAATTTCCTTCTCAATATCGAAAGCAACTTATCTCTTCCAAAATGTGTCCTCATATGTTCAATCTATAATAATTATGTAACGATCACGATCACCTCGATAGTTTTTAGTTTAAGTTCCTTTTCTTCTTTGGGAAAAAAGCGTAACCTCTGATTTTTGTATTTTATGTATACTATCCCTTCCTCCTCGAAAATTAACTGTTCTGCTAATTTTCTGTATCTTTTCTTTTCAGATTTCTGAAATCGGTCAATATATAAAACATCTATTTGAATATTTTTGATTACTTCAAGTTCATCTTTGGTAAGGTTGAGTAAAACCATTTCTGAAATATAGATTTGATCGAATATACTTATTATTTTTCAAATTTGAAAACTTAAATAACCAAAACAAATTTTCACGCTAGATTAATTTGAAAAAAAACTTTGATAAATTACTAAAATAATTAAAAACATTAAAAAATCTAATCAAAATTAATTTGAAAAAATATTTATTTTTTTAAAATAATGTTGAGAGGCATTATCCAACCAGGGCATTACCAGCCGGTGACATTCTATTACACGAAAATAATCTGTTATTTTGTTTCCTGTTGCAGATTTCTTCTTATATGTATGCCCAATATTTTTCTGAAATTGTAATAGTCTTTTAACGCATCGGGAAACAAACGGTGAATATTCTCTTCAAGGTTATTCATTCCTGTTATCGTGTCCAAGTGTGAACAGTTGCATTCAGTTTGGTCAATATTGACTCATTCTTTTTTCTTCTCATTTCAGCAATTACGTCTGCAATTGTCGTGTCCAAATTTTCTTTCTCACGTTAACTAAAAATTTTAACTAGAATCTGTTGCCGATAGTTATTAATTGTTTCCCAACAATTCGTTATTGTTTCAGGATTTATTTTGCCATGTTTTTCCAACAATTATTATGAAATGACGAATTTATTTTTTTTAAATTAACATTTGTAACTCAACGTCCTCAAAATAAAGAGTAAAAAATCCTAAAGCGTTAAGATAATTGGACTTGAAAGATTTAATAATACCCATGTCTACGGTTGAATAATGAGGTTGTATTTTTGATAAAACAATTTTATCCAATTTTTGGGATAAAGTATGAGGAGAGCGTGAATATTCTGGGAAATCTGTTTGACAGCCCCAGTATTAAAAAATTGAGATAATTTTTTTTAATACGTGACACAACAGCGCTAAAAACTTACATTAATAAAAAACCTTTACTAATTTTGTACTTATCTACAATATCCTCGTCAGTAAGATGTTTATTTTCACTTAATTCCTTGGCAATTTTGACCTTTACTCAAGACTAAGCTTACGAGACCATAACAACAAGAATACAAAAATTACACGAGGCTTCCAAATGAAATTTTATATAATTAATTAATTTTAATAGCAAATATTATTAAATTAAAAATCCTGTGCCCACTTAGAGGTTCCGGTAATTTCAAATTTGGAAATACCGCATAAAAATTATATCCTTTTCAAACTCCCCAAAATAGAGGTTTCCCCAAAAATAGAGGTTCCCCAAGCCAGAGTCTGCCCCAAATGGAGGTATACTGTATTACGTAAAATAATTTAATCCTCCAAAGAAAAATATGATTAAATAACTTATTTTTTTATTATTATATAGCACTATCGGAAAATCATAAATGTAATTAACTTTTTCTTGTGCCACAGCCAGTATCCTCACACACATCCGTTTCCATGTCCCTGTTCTTTGCTATAGTCCGTAATGAATAAGATCGTCCCCACTTTTCAATCTTTTGTTTACTCCTGTCAAGTCTTTGTTTAACGCGGTAGATAGAGTGACTCTAGGTCTTCCACGGAAGGCTCCTTTGGATTTGGCAAAATAGTTTTCCATGGCGATGTTCGGCGGAGCGAGGTTGTCCAGTCTCAATATGTGTCCAAAAAGTCTCCATCTGGATTCCAGGATGTCCATGGAGATCGGTCTCGAGTTAGATCTGTTGTATAAGGCCGAGTTAGATATTTTTCTTGAAATTGTATGTTCATAAATTTTCTTAGTTGATTTCGATGAAATTGCCTCAAACTGTTCATATCAGTTTTGGTGATTTCCCATGTCGATACGTCAAGACAGGAACAATAAACGTGTTATATATCTTTAGTTATTAGATGTAGAACAATCCTCTTAAAGATAGGGTAAAAAACTAAAATTAGTTTTATTATTGAAACACTCTCGTACTAATATAGCAAAAAATTGAATCAAGTAAGATTTAAAAACATTTTAACATTATATAGAAAAGAACCAGAATTATTTTTTAAAATTAATTCGCCAATATTTAGACACTTTTTCAAAGAACTTTTTATCCGATGACATCTTTTCCCATTTTCTTTTTATTGCCAAAGGTGACCGTTGGTTTTCACTTAAAATTGTAGAAATGTAGTCAAAATCTTTTCCATAAATTTTGACAGCATCCAACAATGTCGCTTCTTCTTTGATAGACCATAAAAGTCGTTTAGTGTCCTTTTCCAATTCGAAATTAGTCTCGATTGAAGCCCGCACGTGTGTCGTCTCTGGCAAAGGAGAATTAATCACGGAGGCTTCTTCACTAATTGTTTCTTCACTTCCCATAGACTCGTTTTGTTGTTCAACCATATTCTTGTTTATTTTGATATATGAAAGAGACTGATTCATATCTTCTTTGATCTCTTTGCTTTTCAAAACATTCTCCTATTATAGGAAATTTACTAAACCTTAAGCTTTTGATCAAAAGATGAGTATTTCATAACCAGTGATGAATGGTAGTCATCGAGTTTCGAGATACATGCTTCAAAAGCTTTCGGATAATCCATTTTCATCTAAAAAATCAACAAATTAGAACAACCGTTGAAACCAGAGCCTGCTTCTCTTGCTTCTCTTGTGCTGACAACTGATCCCATAGCATCTTGGCATTCCGCATACCTTTAGATGCGTTTTCCGTAAAAAATAAGGTAAAAGAGGAACTATAATATTTATTATGTTTTTAGAATTAATTACAATGGAGGTTTATTAGGGACATTTAAATTTTATAAATTATTTCCCTCTCTCTTTTGAGATTACGGGTTAATATTTTCTTAAGTTTTGCGCCTGGATTTGAGGCCACATATTCCTCACATTCTCTCTATAATGTGAAAAAATCAATTTATTACTTCGTATTGTTCCCTTAGTTTTTCATATTTTAGGACATAGTGAAACTGTTTTTTGATGGATAAGTTCTTAAATTTTTCAGCAAAACGTTTTTCTATGCATCCTTCGAAATCTATCATATCAAATATTTCACAGACATTTTTTTTTTTTCTCTTAGAATTTTTTTTTTTTTTTTGAAAACCACCAATAACTACAAGTTAATTAATTAAAAGCTTCAAGTGCGGGAAGCCGACGCGATCGAGAAAGAATTAGAGCGTACTATCGCAAGGGATATCCGCTCGAAAAACCATCTTGATTCGCGGGCGTCGCCTGTGATGGCAGACATGCGGGATCCGATCTCCTGAACGAAGCTGATTGCCTTACTGCCCAAGGAACCGGAAGTCTCAACCGGAATGGAAGGAATTGGAACTTCTCCGTAAGTGAGGAGTACTTCCATCTTTTTTCATTCCGCGTTTAACTTCTCCGTAAGTGAGGAGTACTTCCGCATCTTTTTGCATTCCGCGGTACTTCCGCACAGACATTTGGGTTTTTCTTCAGATACTTCTTGACTTTTTTTGATATAAACAACTCCCAAGCACGTTTGGGAAGTTTCGGGGGTGAATTTGGTCTAATTTTATATACTAATTACAAAACTCGTCGTCGCTGTCGTAATTATCATAATTATTCTTATATTCTTGCACTTGATCGATATTTTTTGCTATTAAGATTAAATTAACAAATACTTTTATTTCGGAAGGTAGTGTTTTGTAATGATACGAGAGTACCTTATTAAAAGCACTCGTATTCATGTTGGGATAATCTCTTCTTAATTTATTAGAATTTTCTTTCATATATAACATGTAAGCATTTAAAGCAGGCCCCTCATTCTATTTATGGTATATAAAATAATGTACAATTCTGTTGACTACTTTCTTCAAGTTTGGATTGATTTCTGTCAAAAGACTATCTAAGGTCCGGAATTTTCTTGTCTAAAAATAATAGGCAGTTATTAACTTTAGAAATTAGGAGTTTGACTTTTTGTCTACAGTCGGCACCAGAGTACCCATTAAAAGCAATTTCGTCCCAGTTAATTCGACTAATTGACTTTTTATAGGAAGGAGAACAATTTTTGGGTAATTTAGATTTAACCCGATCAATTAGTATAGAATAGGTATTTAAATTCCATTCTAAATAAAAAATAGTGATTAAATACTACTTGAATCATTTTCTTGTGCTTCTATATACCTGTTATTTGTAGATGTAGACATTCACAAAGAAATAGCTTCGATGTCCGAATATATATTGCTACATATATTGATTCCAAATTTGGAAAAATGAAATCAATCTATGAATTAAAAAAACTTGCTTCTGTCTTAGAGAATAAAAGTGAAATTTCCAAAATTATTAATTCAAATTGATGCAAATAATTCTAAAACAATCGATGCGAAGCAACAGACATGGAAGATACCGTCTCAATATGTAAATCACGAGTTAATCGAAATAATAAATAACTCATTGATCGAATATACAACAAACAACCTACCTACAACTATTGAAGATATTTCAACTCTGATATATTCCGCGCAATGTGTGTATCAACAAATTACAATGAGAGATCCAATTAAAACGAATTGGAAGCAAAGAATACAAAATAAAATTGCGTCTTTGACTGAAAAAAAATATATTAATATCAAAATACTTTACAGCGATACAAATAAAAAACGGAACACTCATTTTCTCG
The DNA here is from genome assembly GCF_006345805.1 of Octopus sinensis. Classification (NCBI taxonomy): domain Eukaryota; kingdom Metazoa; phylum Mollusca; class Cephalopoda; order Octopoda; family Octopodidae; genus Octopus; species Octopus sinensis. The sequence goes on from NW_021833795.1 coordinate 23,940, forward strand.
ATTTTTTTCTATTGAATGATTGATTTATTTTAATAAAAAATCGAATTTCAAGCTATAATCTTAACTTTTGCCTTTTATAAAAATCCAACGTCAAAGATTTTATATGTATTTAAACCAATTTTTTCAAACAAAATAAAAAAGAGAACAATGGTAGTTCAAAATTAGTATGACCCCCCTGCGCATTAATTGCGTCTAAAATTCTGTTCCGCATTGTTCTAACAAGGGATGTCGCATATTCTATTGAAAGATCATTCCAAATATTTTTTAATTCCTCAAATAGGTCACTCTTTTTTTTTAAATTCAGTCCCTTTTATTTTATGTTTAATGAAGGACCACACGTGCTCGATTGGATTCAAATCGGGACTTTGAGGAGGCCATTGTAATAACTCAATTCGGTGTTCATTAAAATTCCCATATAAATATTGTGACGTTTTTTAAATTTCGACACCCAGCCATTAGTTCCTTTAAATACTTTAGTTCAGTGGTTCCCAACCTGGGGTCCGCGGAACCAGTTTTTGGGTTCCGCGAAATTTATTATATTTATTTAATAATAGTTTTTAATTATTAAAATATATTAAACATCCACGCTTATATCTTGTTTCTCTTTTGAGTTAGTTGGTCAATTTTATAAGATTTTTAATGAGAAACAATAATTGCATAAGAGATTCCAAAAAATATTCAAAAAAGGTTTTTTTTATAATTATAATTTTAGAAAAGAAAATATGATGAAAGCGGTAATCTCCAAATTTAGCTATACTATAAATCTCGACGTATAAGCAATAGATTTTAATTATTTTTTCATTTTTTATTAATTTAAGTTAATTTTAATGGATTTGTCTATTGGATTGTCTGGATTTTATATTTTTTTAAAGATTAAAAATTAAGCCGAAAAAACATATTTGTTAACTATTAGGAGCAGAAAGTCTTGGAATATCTTCTCTTTATTGACTACCGAGGTCCGCCACGTGAATTCGTCCAAATAAGATTCAAATAACGCTCGCGATGTTCCTAAAATAAATTTACGAGTTTTACCAAATTGTCTTTTTAGCTTTCTCTTCGCTCGCATCCGTGTGTTCTCAATATTTTGAGTATGGATGTAGCGGTCCATAGGGTGAACAAACTTTTCGGACACCGTAATAAGACACCGTTTGCAAGAGACACCGTAATAAGTCCTCTGCAAAAGTTCGTCCAATCTGTAATCGTATTTTGCGAAATTTCTAGTTCGTACGAGATGAGATTTCCTGGGTAATTTAATGCCCACATATACGTAAGCATCAAAATTTTCGCTAACGGTAAATGACTTCCTAAAATTAGTTTAAGGATGACTTACTGTTAAACCAGCTGTTCGTTCTTATACTTCGAGAAGTTTTGCATAGATGCATATCCAAATTGCGTTGTCCACGTTTCTTTTTAACTTAGATAAACGACAGCGTCTCTATTTGTGAGAATATAGGTCTTACTTTACAGCGTCCGCATTTCATTGTGTTAGAGATCAACCGCCTCTCTGCGCACCAAATTACACACTCATCTATATTCTCGCCGAGGAGCCTGTTTAGAGACGAAAACCGGTTATATTCCTGCATTATTTGCTCATCAGACTTGATTGCAGCCACATTAGCAATAGACAAACCCATTTAAAATTAAACAAACCCATTTAAAATTAAACAAATCCATTAAAATTAACTTAAATTAATAAAAAATCTACAAGGTGTAAGTTGGAAATGTCCAATTTTGCGAAAGACGACAATTTAAAATCGACCAGAGCATCTTATGAAATAATAATTACTAGCTCGGCAGCTCGCTTCGCTCACCGCGACCTAGCTCCTGCGGAGAGCCTGTTTCATCAAACAACTATAAGTTTATGTAGATGTATAAACTACCTAGTTTAATGTACCCTATTCTATCGCCTGTTGATAAACGATTTTTGTCGTCCGTCCTTCCTTGGCATATATGAATAAATTTTCTCTTCTGCCTACCCTCAAGCATCCCACATACAGCTGTCCATGTGAAAAGCACTCACTCTCTAAAAATACCCCAACTACCTTTAATGACTGTCCCTGGGCCTTGTTTATTGTCATTGCAAAACTCATCCTCAAAGGAAATTGCAGCCTTTTAAATCTAAATGGTAATTGATCAGAAATTATCGGAATTCGTGGAATATAAACATCCTCACCTCTATACTCCTGTTAATATCGTCGCCTCTATTACGTTAGCCATCAAATTTTTGATAACTAACCTCGTTCCGTTGCATAATTAGGTGGCGCAAGATTTCGTAATAAAACCACTGGAACGCCTATCTTTAACTTAAAAGATGATTCGGCATTCCAGAGGGATCTAAGGAGTTTAAAATTCAATCCGTTGAATTTGTAGAAAATAACAAAAAATAAAAAAAACAAATAAAAATAAATAATTTAAAACAAAAGAAATGAAAAACAAAAAAAACTTTAAAAATTTGTAAAAAAGTATAAACAAAAAAAAGCTCTGCCGCCACGGCAACAACCTGTCTAATTTTTTTAACAGCCAGTTAAGATAATGCTTAAGAGCCTTTATAGTCCGGAGATTTAGCTTAGTGACCTTGATTAGACAAACCACTGGCGGAAATGGGGCAGGCGGAGATGCGGCAGGCAGAGTATAGCAGCAAAAAAGCGACACACAAAAAGATTTAATTAATTACCTTAAGCTGACCGTTTTTTTTTCTTCAGCTTCGTTTTTCCTCCTTCGGTTATCTATTTAAAAAATTATTTTGAATAATAAAAATTTAGGAAAAAAGAGGCATACAGAAAATAAATTCTATCTTTACGAAAAACTTCTTTTCTTAAGGTCGTCTTCCCTCCTTCGGTGATCTATTGAAAAAATTATTTTGAATAATAAAAAAGTTTAGGAAAAGAGGCATACCGAAAATAAATTACGAAAAACTTACTAAATAGTTAATATTTTTACGCAAATTCTTCTGATTGCGCTGTCAATTGGTGGTAAATTGTGTTAATGATTGTGCTAATGTGGTTTCAACTATCAAAGTGTTTTTCAAAATCTGTTAATTGCACACTCTATTCAAGGTCGTGCGTCAATTGGTGTAATTGTGTTATGATTGTGCTAATGTGGTATCAACTATCAAAGTGGTTTTTCAAAATCGAGGACATCGTAGTTGTTCATTTTAACCAAAATGCAGAAAATTTTTTTAATTTTTTTTGGGGGGGGGAAGTTTTAAGGACCTCATCATGTAGTCGAGGATATCGTAGTTGTTCATTTTAACCAAAATGCAGAAAATTTTTTTTTAATTTTTTTTGGGGGGGAAGGTTTTAAGGACCTCATCATGTAAGTCGAGGACATCGTAGTTGTTCATTTTAACCAAAATGCAGAAAATTTTTTTAATTTTTTTTGGGGGGGAAGGTTTTAAGGACCTCATCATGTAAGTCGAGGACATCGTAGTTGTTCATTTTAACCAAAATGCAGAAAATTTTTTTTTAATTTTTTTTGGGGGGAAGGTTTTTAAGGACCTCATCATGTAAGTCGAGGATATCGTAGTTGTTCATTTTACCAAAATGCAGAAAATTTTTTTTTATTTTTTTTGGGGGGGGAAGGTTTTAAGGACCTCATCATGTAAGTCGAGGACATCGTAGTTGTTCATTTTAACCAAAATGCAGAAAATTTTTTTTTAATTTTTTTTGGGGGGAAGGTTTTAAGGACCTCATCATGTAAGTCGAGGATATCGTAGTTGTTCATTTAACCAAAATGCAGAAAATTTTTTTTTAATTTTTTTTGGGGGGGAAGGTTTTAAGGACCTCATCAGTAAGTCGAGGATATCGTAGTTGTTCATTTAACCAAAATGCAGAAAATTTTTTTTTATTTTTTTTGGGGGGAAGGTTTTAAGGACCTCATCATGTAAGTCGAGGACATCGTAGTTGTTCATTTTAACCAAAATGCAGAAAATTTTTTTTTAATTTTTTTTGGGGGGAAGGTTTTAAGGACCTCATCATGTAGTCGAGGACATCGTATTCAATTTGAAGTTGTGTGCACACACAACAGACAGACAGACAGAAAGACAGACAGACAGACACCATACCATTTTATTATTAAGATTTTATTTGGCGATCATTTGTAGATAATAATATTGCATGCTTTGCCGTTTTACAAGAGTATCTCTAAGAATCAAAATCATCATTGGACAATACAGTTCTTCAGGAAAGAATAAAATAGGGTACTTTGTAGTATGCGAAATAGTAAATAATTCATTTTTTATAGTAATTAACTATAAAACACATATATTATCACTGGAAAAAATAGTATTATTTTGAAACTCGCTAAAAACTGGCTGTAGACTACTACAAAAGTACCTAAAATAGTTATTAACTAACTAAATTCCCGGCCTCGTAAATGGAAACACGTTTTCAGGACATCAAAGATCATTTGATGATTCTGGACGATAACATTGCGAAATATTTTCGGGTAATTTGATGACGATTGGGTTCAAAACCCATTCAAGTTAAAGTAATACCAGCAAATCTAACATCAATTGAATATGAACATCTTATTGATTTGACATCAGAATCAGCGTCATATCAGTTATATAAAAATGAATACCTTTTTAATTTTTAAAGGGGATACATTTCAAATATCCAGATATCTCAGAAAAGGCTATATGAAACTATTACATTTTCCAACGACTTACTTATGCGAGTCTGGGTTTTCAATATATACATCCACCAAAACAAATATATAAATAAACTTAATGCTTCCGCTGATATGAGGATACAGTTGTCAACAATAACTCCTAACGTTACACAACTATGCTATGATAAAAATTACCTCATGTTCACATTAAAATTGTTTTTGGTTATAACTATTATGTTTTAAGTGAAATTATAATAATTGAATTGGAGGGGTTCCGCAAAAAATAAATTAGCCCAAAAGGGTTCCGCGAGCACCTTAAGGTTGGGAACCACTGCTTTAGTTTTTCATTTGAATTAGAACACCTACAAGGAACTAATTTCCATTCCATATAATAACTTGGCTTTTTCCTGGAGGATTGCATCATTATAAGAGTCATCGCCGGCTTTACCCATATTAACCCATTCCTTTAACTCAAATCAATATTTTGGAATTTCAAATTTCGTGGTGTATAATTCAATTTCGATGTTTGATTTTCTTCTTGATTAGAAAGGAAAATATTTCGAAACTTTACTGTGTTTTACATGTTAGTATTTTTGCAGTTTTCCATAATAGCCATTTGTTCTTTTAATTCAGAGATGTCTTCGACGGGTACACTTATCCATTTCACAGGGCAGCTACTTTTGTGGTTGTTCTCGAGTCCGATTTGGTTGCATGCTTCGCCGCTGTAGGAAGGAGTTTATACTCCGGGTGCATGCTTTCCAATGTTCTTTTAATCACGATTGGCTGGATATAAGCTCGCGTAGATTCCTGAACTTGCAAGGAGTTCTGATAGTGTTTATAGAATCTGGATGTTATTCCATCCCACGTAATAACCAACGGTATGATGTTCACTTTTGCATTATGGATTACCTTCAATTCGTTCGCCAAAAGGTCATATTAGTAATTTTTCTACTTCTACAGTCCGACCTCTAATTGGGGCGCACCTCCAGGGGTGGGACCACCTCTTTTGGGGAAAACTCTGTTTTGGGGCATTATAAATTTTTAATTATTAATATAAAAAATCAATTAATTTTAACATCTCTATTTGGGGCATTGATTTTTTATTAAATAAAATTAATTATACCAATTTAAAAAATAAATATTTTAAGACACGTTTCATCTCAAATTGAACCATTAATAATCGGAAAATATAGAAATCCTAGATGTTTCAAAAAATTTTCTCCCGAAATTTATGGAATTTTATACTCTTCGTCCAAAAATGCGTGGATGACGAGAGACATTTTTATATCCTGGCTCAAAAAATTAATGAAAAAAAATGATTATTCAAAAAGAAAAAATCTTAATGTTATTAGATAACGCTGCTTGCCACAAAATATCGACATTTAGCAACGTTGATTTTTTATTTTTACCAAAAAATACGACACCAATATTCAACCTTGGATGCTGGAATCATTAAAAATTTCAAGGATAATTATTGAATTGTCTAATTGATTTTTTATGTTTTCAAGACGACCAGGATGGTTTATAGAGTTTTATATAAATTAAATTTGCGGCAAGTTGGTAACAATAATCTAAGATGCTTGGAATAATGTATATCTGCGGATATTTATATAACTGCTTGCAAAAGGTTTTCGACAATCTCCATCAGGACTCGAGTTGCATAAAATGATCATTCTGAAGAATATTTAATAATGTTATTAAAGAAGTTTTAAGAAATAGAAAATATGATCGAAAATATCTATGAGAATATAAGAGGCGAACCATCAATATCACAAAATTTTAAGTTTGATGGAAAACTTAGAGACAAACATCTTGATTTGATTCCAGATTCTCTCATGATTTTATGAATTCAGTAAGAAAGAAAGTGTCGTAGGAATTCAAAAAATAAATAAATCTGGAGAGAAAAATTAACTGATTATTTAAAAAATAAGTTTTTTTTCTATTTATTGGGCTTTTGAAAAACCTCTTTTGGGGAAACCTCGGATTTGAGGCAATTAGGTGCATATTTATGATTTTTCTACTTCTACTTGCTTCAAGGATTGCTGAGAAGTAATCCCAATTTCGATAAGCGTAATAATATTCCGAACTTTGTCGAAGACAAAAATGTCCGGTTTATTATTACTCACTATAGTGTCCGTCTTGATGGTAGTGTCCACACGTATTTCAACCACCTCATTAGAGACAGTCGACTGAACGGAGTGGGTCTTTAACTTCCTAGACTGTTTTATTCCATATTTCGGCAGATTTGCAGGTGCATGCACCTTACAACCTCATTATGGCGACGTAGGTAGTCACTGTTCAACATTCTGCCACATCTTGTAGCAAGATGATCCACAGTCTTTTTGGCGGCGTTGCAATGGTTGCAACAACTACCACCGTTGTCAAAGAATAAGTTGCGGTCCTGAACCATGCACAGCATTCCCTCCGACCATGGAGAGTTGTTCCCATGCGATAACCACCAGGACGATTCTTTCAGATCCACGTCCAAATCATCATAGCAATTGAACAAAATCGAGTGAAGTGGCTTTTTTCGTATCTGTTCAAAGTAAGTGCTTTCCTTGCAAATCCTTCAGAACATTCAGTTGAGGCTTTCCGGAGTTGCAAATTGGTACTTTCTGCATAGGAATTCCTTGATAGTGGCCATGAGTTTTTTCTTGAATCTGACGGCCTTCAGGATTCCTTCTCTCCTAAAACAATAGGAAGCCTTCCTCTCAATGTCCTTGAGGAATTCAAGAAGCATTCGCTCGCTTTTATGCACCACAGAAACCAATCCTCTTCCTAGTCGGTCTCTTGAAAAATAAAGTCTATGTTTGTTTCCAGGTTTCATGTGTATTTGGTGGCGTATCAAAATCTTGCGCACATTCTTGTCGATATTCTCAAATTCCCATGGTTCGATATCAATAAGCCCGATGTAGTAATTATACAACGATAATGCATGCTCATTGACAGCCTTGAAAAAATTTGTAGAATTTAGCTTCAAGTCTGCCAGGCTATTAATTCTCTCCTCGATTGCATTCGATATTGAGTTCATCGTGTCATTCTTCAAAACTCTGCTATCTTTGTCTTCCAATACTCCATGGTAACGATAGCCATCAATCCCGTCAAGCAGCTTAGCTTTGCTACTCAACCCTTCAAGATTAGTTGCAGACTTTTCAGCGTTTTGCTCCAATCCGGCAGTTCGAAAGAATTGATCAACCTCGTCATCATTCTCATTACAGTGTCTTCCTTCCGAGCAAACAATTTTAGGTCGTCCATGAACAACAAGTGGTTCGTTGAGTATACCCGAGGACTATTGCCTGACTTGTCCACTAGCACATTTGGGAATTTCGCATTCAATATTCTACTCAGGGGGTCCAGGACAAGAACAAAGATTTGCGGCGATAAAGAATCACCCTGCAAGATCCCTCTATCCATTTTCACTTCACCAATCTCTTTTTGATTAAATCTCAGCTTGATCTTCCATTTCGTGACAATTGCCTTGATAAAATCCACAATCCAATGGGGGAGGCCGGAGTTATCGAAGACTTGATACAGAAACTCGTGATCGACAGAGTCAAAAGCCTTCTTTACATCAATCCAAGCAAGAGAAGGCAAATTATTCCCATTTTGTTGATGGACACATTGGTTGAGCAATGCCTGCTCTTTGGCTCCTTGGCACATTCTTCTCGTCCCCAATTGGTTGTCGCTGATCAAATTGTATGCTTCAATGTAGTCCGTCAATTTTCTGTTCACACATTTTGTTACAAATTTATATAGATTTGACATACAAGTAATCGGCCTCAGGTCCTTGGGTGAGTCATAAATTTCTTTTTTGGAATAAGGTGTGTACTTTCCATATATGATATCCGAAACGTTCCTACAGAGGTCATCGTGGACCACGTAAACTTTTTTAAGAAAAAATTGTATATGCCATCGCATCCACATGCCCTCCAATTTGGCAGCTGGTTAATGATTTCAATAATTGTGTCTTTTCCAAAATCAGCAATTGTGTCCTCGGCACCAGTCACCCGGTTATCCAATAAAATCGAGTCCCCCACGGACTCATGTTTTACCCAAACACTCTCCCAGAATGAGAGACACTGACTCTGGTCAAACATAAACTGTGTATTCTTCTTTTTCTCAGTCAAGTTTCTGTAAAACTGCCTTCGGTTAAGTTCAAAGCACATATTGTCCCTCCGGAATTTTTTCCTAGCTTCATGGGTTGCCAATTTTTTTCAACAATCTTTACCTCATCCTAAATGCAAGTGACAATTCTAAATAAATCTCATTTTTTAGCCTTCCGGTATCCATATTTGCTCAAAATGTCTCTCAATTCGTCACTAAATGATTTTCTCGTTTTGTCATTATTAGCTAGTGGTGTTACCAAGTCGAGTTCCTTCCTAAGTTTGTCAAGCTTCGCGTTCATAATTCCAATCCATTCACTTTTTTTACAGACTCGGTGGGTCAATGCATCATATGCTCGTTGGCCAGCATAGAGGATGTCAGCAATGTCATTGAGATTATCCGGTTGATTTGCTTTCATAAATTCTCCAATCGAGGCATTTATACCAGTCAAAATTTCTTTGTTAAGAAGTTGATAGGGAACTTTCCTGGTCGGCGTCCGTAAATCGCGTGGAATTAATTTTACTTGTCCGATTTGGGAATTAAACTCAACTGAGCACTTTCCAAAAAGAGAAATTTCCGTTTTAGAAGACATTTTTTCTGGGTTTCCCCAGACAGATTCCTTTCTCACCACTCCTCACAAGTAACTTCACATTCAATATTGACTTAGTGGTTTGGAACTTTTCATTGAACGTCCTTGTTATATGAGGCCATCCACCGCGAGGAATCCTTCCAAATCTTTGTCTGGCAGAATGAACCACTTCTGTGGCCCACTGAATCTTGTCGGAACTTGTGACTTGATCGATTACTGCTTGCAAGGTAAGCAGGCCTTCGTGGCCTACTTGGGGAGAAGGGTTGTGAGAAAAGGCAAATTCTTTGGCATTGGACAGTCCTTGGGCCACTTCATCTACGTTCTCACTGGCTTTTCTTTTCAATTGATTCGTAGGTAGGCCCTCAGGTAACGTTTCACAGAGCTCAATCGAAACGAACATGCACGTACCACAAGAATTAAATAATACAGAAAATAAATAAATTTTTTTTTTAACAAAAGTTATATGTAATTAACAAATAGTTATTAACCAACTAAATTTCCGGCATCGTAAATGGAAACACAGTTTCCACGTACTATGGCCAAGAAAATCCTTTCGAAAAGCCACTTGGACTCGCGTGGGTCTCCCCGTTTATGGGAGATGCGGCCAAGCTTTTTTAGAAAGGAAAGAGACTTTTCGCCGATGACGCCGGAAGTCTCGACAGCGATGGGAGTGAACAGATACCGTTCAGAGAGCTCCTTGTACTTTCCAATCTTCATCTTCTCGGTTTTGCGAGAGACTGAGCCAGGCTCGACAGCTGAAGAAGGAAGGTTGAGCTCCGAGAAAGTGTCTGAACACGTCGCATCCCATAACAGAGACTTGCCGAACTCAAACGGGAAAGTCGATAGGCCGTCGGGTCTTTTTCCGTCTCCCCTCGCAAGCCCGACGGGTTCGAGGATTGATGGAATCCCAGCGGCCGTGAGCCCCCTCTGAATAACGTCGTTAAGTGCTGCATGGCGTGGTGCGCGCCCTGCACTGCGACGACAGGAAAGGGGATGTAGACCAAAACTGTCAATGACAGCACCACAACGACATTTGTGTATTTCGCAGATTTCCAATCCAAGACGCAATTAATTAATTAATAATATTGTTAAATATCAATTTCGATGTTTTATGAACGTTTTTACATGCAAAACTGGAGTCAGTTCTTCCTCTGGATTAATTAGTTTCCTAATAAAATGTTCTCTCTCTGTTTTGATCTTATGTGGCTGGCCCAAGGGAGATGTTAACATTCCGTTCTCATCTTGCAGCAGGGCTTCTTGTTAATGTCTTGTCGGTCGTTTTTCAGTTCTGGAAATAACAGGAGACTGCCCAAGCATATCTGGAGAAGCATGGACTCCCCTCCCACATTGAAGACGTCATCAACTTTATAGTGATGACCAAGCGCATTCGGACTAAGCGGGAAACTGCTGGTCCCCGTCGACCGAGTGGACCACATCACCAAGTTGATCTACCAAATGTGTTTCAGTCAGGGAGTGGACCCCAAAATTCTCATTTCCTTCAATTTTACTTGATATTCAACCATGTAGGATTTCTAATGCATGTAGCGCTATCAAGTCTATTTCTCTAATGCCTAAACATTTCGAAGGCTTTTGACAGCCAATGGTATCGGAACCTGTTTGAGAGGGTACAAATCTGTAAGCCAACGGGAGAGGCTCTGACTGCGATGCTTCCTCTCGAACAGCAACTCATTCGTATCTGAATGTGGCTTCCATACAAGGAACAACACGCTCCGAAAAGGGGGTGTTGCAAGGATCTTTTCGCCATGGAAAAATCAGCCTACCTCCAAATCAACGAAAGAAACTGAGCAGATCAAAAACCTCGACCCCTGGTGAAAATTACTTGCCCTAATTGTTTACAGTACTTGGGAGTCACAATCGATGCTAAATAAGATAATTCTAATGAAATCAAAAAGATACGGCGCTATGCGCAGAAGGTAGCCTATAGGTTAGATCTACGAGACCCGACCTTAAGTCCTCGGAGATGCGGCAGACCATCAAAGGATCTATCCAGTCTTTTCAGAGACAAATTTGGGTGACCGACCCATTTATCGATTTGAATCAATAACTTGCCTCTAGACAGAAAACCGGATGTTCTTTCAATGATCTCGATTGCCCTGATCAATTGTCTCGTTTATATTTCCGTCCTAATTGTTGTCACTATCCTCTTTTGTCTTACAATAAAAATGTTTCGTTTAGTACGAATCAATATTTTGAGGAATGGAATTCTTAAGTATTAAATAATACACATTAATGAATGTAGCAATAAAACACGGAACAAGACTACTAATTTAGATGTAGAACAATCCTCTTAAAGATAGGGTTAAAAACTGTCGTAAGTTATAATGTCTAGGCCCTTTCTAAGTGTCCGGAGTGATAAATCGGATTTATCACTCCAAATCATCTAAATTCTTTGTTTAAGATCTGAAATTCTTAATGATTACTTTTGTTAATTCAATAATTTTTTAAATTATTAAAATTTGAAAAAAGTAACTCAGTTAACAAGAACGCGGAAATTAAACAAAGAAATTTTCATCAATCAGGTGATTGAGCGTCATAGTAACGAACATAAAAATGTAAGACTACTCTATGCGAATTTTTTTCACAATTAAGATAGATAGATAGATAAGGGTTTATTTTCACAAAGGGTTATCGGACATAAAAGGGCCAGTAGTGGCCTTACACAAGGGGTCATCCGGGGCTATTTTCGTCTCTTTTCTAGAAACTTTTGGAATTGGGTTTCCACAAGCTCGCCAATCATAGGAAAGACTTCGCGCCCGATCGGTATTTTCTCTCTCAGGTTTACGCCGAAGGCCACCTTGAGCGCTAATCTCCTCGTTTTCTCCAGCAGTTTTATAATTCTTTCCTTGGAGGGGGACAAAATCCACCCTTCCAGCCCATACATCAGTACTGGAAGGATGGCTGCCCGGAATACGAATAGCACAGTATCTGGGGGTAGGCGGAATTTGATCAGGCATTTGATCATTTGTGTGCACCGTTTTTTCCTTAGGACGATATCTTCCTCACATCTTCCGTTCTCGGAAAATTGGACTCCTAGGTACAGAAACGAGTGGGTCCTCCGGATGGATTCGATCGTATATGGTAACATTTTCGCACTTCTTTTTGCCGAAACTCTAGTGAGCGTGCATTTCTCGATTGACAGAGTCAAGTATTTCATTGCCATCCACTGTTGTATTTGTTCTAAGTAAATTTGTAGCTTCATTTCCGACGTCGTCGGAAGGGCTGCTTCGTGCGTGATAATGACGTCATCTGCATAGATGAGCACATTCATCGAGATGAACATAGGTTTAGGGAAGTCTGCCATATACACGTTGAATAGTAGCGGGCTTAGGACTGAGCCCTGAGGCACTCCCCTTTTTTGGAGAATGGCTTTCGAGGGTCGGCCAAGATAGTTGACAAAGGAGATCCTCCCATTCAAGAAGCTCGCTAGCCATTCAAGGGTTTCCGCATCAATGTCGCAATTCACAAGATTTTCCAGCAAAACAGAGTGACAGACACTGTCAAAAGCCTTCGATACATCCAAGCAGATAATACTGGTCGATAAGCCAGAGTCTCGTGCTTTAGAAATTATCGAATTCAATCGATAGATGCAGTCAGCACAGGACCGGCCCGGGCGAAAACCCCACTGATCGTGGGAGAGCCAGTGATTCTTTTCAATGTGGCGTACTAGCCTTCTGTAGACGATTCTTTCCATTATTTTTGATATAGAGCAGATTAGGCTTATGGGCCTATAACTCGAGGCTTCCTCTTTAGGTTTCTTAGGTTTTCGAACCATTCGGACTTCAGTTTTTTTCCATGATTTTGGCACGTACCCTCTCTGAAGGCTGGAATTGAAGAGGTTTGTGAGCAGAGACACCAAACAGCTTGGAGCATGCTTGAAGCAGGACATAGGGATCTTGTCATATCCCGGAGCCGCATTCCTAGCTGCACTTATCGCTTCCCAAGTCTCGGATTCAGTAATCGGGCGGCAGTGCTTCAATCTGTCTGAGTAATTTGCTGGAGGAGGTTTAGGAAAGGAGGCAGATGGATCTGCTTCCAAAACACCTGCGAGCTGATTGCGGAGGAGTTCGGTAGTCTCCTCCTGGCTCGACAGGCGACCTCCAGGAAGTCTCAGGCGAATAACTTCAGCCTTTGTTCCGGTTCCAGTAATTTTACTGTACGCTGTCCAAAATTTGGAGTGTTTTGGGTGGAGCATTTTTGATTGGCGTAGCCAAGCACGTTCTTTTTCGAATTGGACTGCATGAGAAAGTGATTTTTCAATGGCACTTATTCTTTCTTTCAGCCGAGTCCTGTCTAGGGGATCCCAGCATCTTTTAAGCTTCGACGAAAGTCTATTTTTTTCAGACAATGCTTTATCATGGGTCCCGGAAATATTTGGAATTTTTTGTCTTGAGTAGATTTTCTCAGAGTACTTTTCCATGAACCTGCTCAGTAGGCTTCTAATGTAGTCATCTGTCCTTTCTATTGCATCTTCATTCTCCTTGACCGCCAGACAGGAGTTTCCAAGTTCAGAAGAAATGAATAATTTATAAAGGGCCCAGTCCGTTTTTGAAGTTCTATAGTGCAAAAAGATATCCTCCATTAATGTCGGATGCAGCATTATAGTCATCATCTGAGGGGCATGATCGCTGCCGATGTCTTCGATTTTCCTCGGAGATTCACATAGAAGCTTCAACGAGGGTGAAGTTAGGAACAGCCCTAAGAAATCATCTCCATGGCATGAAAAATGATTTGGCTCTTTTGATGTCCAAACATCAAAACCAACTTGATCGGATACAGCCCGCAGGATTTTTCCATCTCGATTTTCTTTTCGACAGCCAAAAGATGGGGATTTAGAATTAAGGTCACCAGCAATCAGTGCGAATTGATTGCGTTTGAAGAAATCAGCAATTGCGTTTTTGTTTTCAGCTAGTTTCTTGGAGTACATTCCTCCAATCAGAATCCACTCTTGTCCACATAATACCTCGAAGACACAAATTCACAGGCGATTTCATTTTCTATTCTCAAGTTCCTTATCTTCAGTCCGTTCATATAGAAGATGGCCGTGCCAGTGCCAGCAACCGCACCATCCCTCCATGGCACACCATACGAGGTATAGCCATCCAAGGTAAATGTCATTCCATGTTTTAATTTTGTCTCGTTTACTACTATGATATCCGGCCGGTGGAGAGCCACGAGCCAGATTAGCTCGGAACGCCGTCTCCATATTGATCTGGCGTTCACGAGGATGACCACGAGAGAGCCTTTTACACGGGTTGGTGGCAGCTCTCGCGTATGAGTGCCACCATCTCCCGTAAATACCGCTCTTTTTCGTTAGAGATCACGTTCTTCGATCCCAATTTAATGATTTCCGCCTCGACTGATTTAAGCGACTTATCCATTGATATACTGAGTTCCTTTTTTAGGGGAACTTCTTTCTTGAGACGTCTGCCCCTCAATGGTATTTTCTCCGGTGTTGGTAATTTCTCCGGTGTTGGTATTTTCTCCGGTGTTGGTATTTTCTCCGGTGTTGGTAATTTCTCCGGTGTTGGTATTTTCTCCGGTGTTGGTATTTTCTCCGGTGTTGGTATTGAGGCTTCTGGTGCTTCCAGGTCTATAGTCTCAGTCTGAGTATAGTTGTCATTAGATTTTGAGTCCATAGGCTCATCCGTTTGGATTCCAATGGATACACTGCTTTTTAAGATTTGTGTTTGCAGCCGATTTTTCCAAGCTGGAGTCACAGATTGCTGTTTCTTCCAAGCAGAGGGGCAGCCTCCATACGTAGCCCAGTGCTCCGATGAACCACAGTTTATGCAGTGTTTCGTGCTTCCTCGTGGGTTAGGGCACTCCTTTCGGTCATGAGCACCGCCACAAGTTACACATCTTACTTCTGCTTTGCACAAACGTGCTATATGCCCGTAGGCTTGGCATTTGTAGCAACGAGTCACAGGTTTACGGAACCATGTGCATTCAATTTTCCTGAAGCCAATGTTTAGTCCCAACCGGATTAGTGAGTTTGCCTCACCTCTCGAGTGGATAGTCAACTTTCCTACAGGTAAATTTTTCCCAGATTTCATGAAACGCTCCAGTTTAAATCCTGGCGAGAGAATCGTCGAGAGGTATTTCTCCAGTTCTTCATTGCTTGCCCAGTACGGAATATTTCTTAAGAAGATCTCCGATGGACGTAGCTCGACCTGCCGTAATTGATGACAGTTGAAGCCAAAGGGGTTTAGCTCATTCACGTCAGTTTGGAAGGTATTGGCTTCCGTATGGGACTTGAACTCGAGAATAAATGAGCCGTTCATTTTGCGTGAAATTCACGCTTTCAGGGCAGTTGGGATTGAGCATAGTATGTTGTATTTTTGAATTTCGCAGAGTATTTGGCTGTTAATTGTCAGATTAAAGGATATTGCTTCGCACGGCGTAACCGCATCATCGTTTCCAGAATTTTCAGTGTTAAAGTTATAATGTATTTTTGGACCCACAAGAACCATGTTCGCACGCTTTTTTTATATATGACAATTAACCTCAATTAATTCAATTCAAATTTTTTAGTTTTATAACTATTTGTTGATTGCTAAAAAGACTATAAAATATAGATATTGACTAAATCGAAAACCGAAACTAAACATAAAAATAGATAATAAAATTTACAAACATTGTCCCAAACAGTCTCGTATAATATAAATTCAGTTTTCAACAGAGTCTGTATTCAACCGCTACATATGATTCTGTGCAAACTCTTCCGGTCCTTATTTATGTGACGAAAAGGGTTTAGACGAGATGACCTTCTTCCAGTATAGAAGCAACGTCTCCTATGTCGAATAAAACAAAGCAAAAGTTCACTTATATTATGAAACAATTTTTAAAGAAACATTACAAATTGAAAGAAACATTTTTAAAGAAACTTTTTAATATAAAAATCCGGAAAAAAATATAAACATTTTATCCCCAATTCGACCCATTTCCTATCTAATTCAACAAAAATAAAATTTCAATTTTTTTGCCTACCAGAAAAACATGCGGGTACATTTTACCAATAATTTCATCCGTATCCCCGTATAGGACATTATTTAACCAAAATTAGGCGACACAAATAAAATTTATTCCCAAAATCATAATGATTTGGAGTGATAAATCCGATTTATCACTCCGGACACTTATAACTGGCCCGGATGCTATAACTTACGACAAAAACTAAAATTAGTTTTATTATTGAAACACTCTCGTACTAATATAGCAAAAAATTGAATCAAGTAAGATTTAAAAACATTTTAACATTATATAGAAAAGAACCAGAATTATTTTTTAAAATTAATTCGCCAATATTTAGACACTTTTTCAAAGAACTTTTTATCCGATGATAACTTTTCCCATTTTCTTTTTATTCCCAAAGGTGACCGTTGGTTTTCACTTAAAATTGTAGAAATGTAGTTAAAATCTTTTCCATAAATTTTCACCGCATCCAACAATTTCGCTTCTTCTTTGATGGACCATAAAAGTCGTTTAGTGTCCTTTTCCAATTCGAAATTAGTCTCGATTGAAGCCCGCACGTGTGTCGTCTCTGGCAAAGGAGAATTAATCACGGAGGCTTCTTCACTAATTGTTTCTTCACTTCCCATAGACTCGTTTTGTTGTTCAACCATATTCTCGTTTATTTTGATATATGAAAGAGACTGATTCATATCTTCTTTGATCTCTTTGCTTTTCAAAACATTCTCCTATTATAGGAAATTTACTAAACCTTAAGCTTTTGATCAAAAGATGAGTATTTCATAACCAGTGATGAATGGTAGTCATCGAGTTTCGAGATACATGCTTCAAAAGCTTTCGGATAATCCATTTTCATCTAAAAAATCAACAAATTAGAACAACCGTTGAAACCAGAGCCTGCTTCTCTTGCTTCTCTTGTGCTGACAACTGATCCCATAGCATCTTGGCATTCCGCATACCTTTAGATGCGTTTTCCGTAAAAAATAAGGTAAAAGAGGAACTATAATATTTTATTATGTTTTTAGAATTAATTACAATGGAGGTTTATTAGGGACATTTAAATATTTATAAATTATTTCCCTCTCTCTTTTGAGATTACGGGTTAATATTTTCTTAAGTTTTGCGCCTGGATTTGAGGCCACATATTCCTCACATTCTCTCTATAATTTGAAAAAATCAATATATTACTTCGTATTGTTCCCTTAGTTTTTCATATTTTAGGACATAGTGAAACTGTTTTTTGATGGATAAGTTCTTAAATTTTTCAGCAAAACGTTTTTCTAATGCATCCTTCGAAATCTATCATAATCAAATATTTCACAGACATTTGGGTTTTTCTTCAGATACTTCTTGACTTTTTTTGATATAAACAACTCCCAAGCACGTTTGGGAAGTTTCGGGGATGAATTTGGTCTAATTTTATATACTAATTACAAAACTCGTCGTCGCTGTCGTAATTATCATAATTATTCTTATATTCTTGCACTTGATCGATATATTTTTGCTATTAAGAATTAAATTAACAAATACTTTTATTTCGGAAGGTAGTGTTTTGTAATGATACGAGAGTACCTTATTAAAAGCACTCGTATTCATGTTGGGATAATCTCTTCTTAATTTATTAGAATTTTCTTTCATATATAACATGTAAGCATTTAAAGCAGGCCCCTCATTCTATTTATGGTATATAAAATAATGTACAATTCTGTTGACTACTTTCTTCAAGTTTGGATTGATTTCTGTCAAAAGACTATCTAAGGTCCGGAATTTTCTTTTCTAAAAATAATAGGCAGTTATTAACTTTAGAAATTAGGAGTTTGACTTTTTTTCTACAGTCGGCACCAGAGTACCCATCAAAAGCAATTTCGTCCCAGTTAATTCGACTAATTGACTTTTTATATGAAGGAGAACAATTTTTGGGTAATTTAGATTTAACCCGATCAATTAGTATAGAATAGGTATTTAAATTCCATTCTAAATAAAAAATAGTGATTAAATACTACTTGAATCATTTTCTTGTGCTTCTATATACCTGTTATTTGTAGATGTAGACATTCACAAAGAAATAGCTTCGATGTCCGAATATATATTGCTTCCAAATTTGGAAATTTCCATTCCAAATTTGGAAATTTCCATTCCAAATTTGGAAATTTCCAAAATAAAAGTGAAATTTCCAAAATTATTAATTCAAATTGATGCAAATAATTCTAAAACAATCGATGCGAAGCAACACACATGGAAGATACCGTCTCAATATGTAAATCACGAGTTAATCGAAATAATAAATAACTCATTGATCGAATATACAACAAACAACCTACATACAACTATTGAAGATATTTCAACTCTGATATATTCCGCGCAATGTGTGTATCAACAAATTACAATGAGAGATCCAATTAAAACGAATTGGAAGCAAAGAATACAAAATAAAATTGCGTCTTTGACTGAAAAAAAATATATTAATATCAAAATACTTTATGTCTACTATCAAAGACGAAGAAAGGAAGAAAGTTATTCACATTTTATGTTCTAACAATTACAAAAAATCCGAAAGGGGAGAATTTGAAAGAATCTTGACAACAATCACAGACCAGATTCGAATCCTAAACAAAAAGGTGTCTATTGCAGATTCAAGGCGACAATACGGAATTGATAATCGGAAGTTTAAGTTGAATCGAAGGTCGTTCTAAAGAAACCTCCATTCTAACTCTGATAATGCTCTGATTGATTGTTTCGACACATCTGATTGTCTCAAATTTTGGATGGACGTCTGAAAGAAAAAGGACAAAAATGAGTTAAGTTTTAGAGTGAATAAGAGAGTTACAGGTGCTGAGCACCATGACTCCGACATCAATGACGAGTTCATTTTAACCTTAATTGAATCTCTTCCTAACTGGAGAGTTCCGGGATGTGATTGTGTATACAATTTTTTCATCAAAAAATTGGACTCTTCACAAATTCCTATTTCAAGAAATCAGAAATATTATTAACGGAACTAGTCACCCGCAAAGTTGGTTTTATACTGGAATCACTTACCTGATCCCAAAGAAAGCAACCTCTATTGACCCCAAGGACCTCAGACCGATCACATGTATGCCATGTTTGTACAAACTGGTTACAAAGTGTGTGAATAAAAAAATTGCAATATATGCCGACACTTACAACTTGATAACTGAGTACCAGCTTGGAACTAAACGACATTGTCAAGGAGCAAAAGAACTAACTAAAAATGAGTCTTTATTTCCTGACAAAACACCACCAGAGATCCCCACGTGTGTACACGCAATCGACCTGATTTTTTCAGATTGTATTAGCCTGTTCAACCTTTTTTAGGACCTTCATCCATGTCAAATCAAAGCCTTTTTGATAAACACGTGTTTCGATAAAGGAAATTTGCTCGAATATGTATTTAAAATTGACTATTTAAGTTAAAAATATATTTAATGGTCCTTGAAAAATTAGTATATTGACATTTTTATGTGCCTCCGATATGCGAGATCTCTCCAACGGCCTAATTGTTCTTCACATACTACACTTTCTGGCCCGTCATAAATAATGGTAGAAGCGTCCGACAAGCGGACAAATTTTAGGCAAAGGGATGGACCTCAGTAGATCGCCACTATACGTGGCTTTCGTATGTACAGTTCCCATGCCAGTATATGTCGTTTGCATATAATTTAGCACAAAGTTTTTAGTCTTATCAACGACAGTCAACCTGGTGTAACAACAGTTTTTAGTGTTATCAACGACACCAAGCCAGTAGCAGCATAAAAGCATAAATTTGCTATACAAGAGCTTCGAACAATATCGTTGCAGCCAGTCAAGATTCTAACTTAGAGGCGTTCAGTTATTATCTTTCAGACGATAGCTTCGCACCACTGACTTTTCAGTCAAGTGCATGAACCAAATGTCTGACTCTGCAGTTCCTTACGTAATTTGCAGAATTACTGTGGCAACGACACTCAATCAGTAGGGTAAAACTAACCTATCTCACGATGGTCTAAACTCAGCTTACGTTCCCTGTTAGTGGGTGAACAATCCTACACTTTGCGATTTATGCTTCGCAATGATAGGAAGAGCCAACATCGAAGGATCGCTATGTACGCTTGGGTGCCACAAGCCAATTATCCCTGTGGTAACTTTTCTGTCACCTTTAACTTAGAGCTTATAAAAGTAAAAGGATCGATAGGCCACGCTTTCGCGCCTTGCATACGTACTGAACATCCAAATAAGGCGAGCTTTTACCCTTTCGCGCTATGGTAGATTTCTGTTCCACCTGAGCTCACCTTTGGACATCCGCCCCAGCCAAACTCCCCAAATGACACTGTTTTCAGATCCGATCGACCCCGAACGGGCCTTAAACTGCAAACTTTCCCATTAAGGAAGCACGGTATTACTGAATTAATAGGAAGACGACTGAGGAAGTGGTCTTAGATTTTTGCTGCGGAACAGCTCCCACCTATTAATATATCCCCAATGTCCTTCTACAATGCCAATCTAGAGTCCAAGCTCAACAGGGTCTTCTTTCCCCACTGATTGTCACGGGCCCGTTACCCCGTCTGTGGTTTCGCTAGAGTGCTGATAGGGACAGTGGGAATCTCGTTAATCTATTCATGCGCGTCATCAATTAAATTACGAGGCATTTGGCTACCTTAAGAGAGTCATAGTTACTCCCGCCGTTTACCCGTGCTTAAGTGAATCTCTTCACGCTGACATTCAGAGCACTGGGCAGAAATCACACTGCGTCAAAACCGTTTACGGCTATCGCACTGCTTTGTTGTTATTACACAGTCAGATTCCCCTTCTCCGTGCCAGTTCTACTTTGGTTGTTCACTGTCCTACCACTCAATGCTCAACTACCACTTACGCAGCAATCAAACAAACAGCAGTAAAGACTCAACCCATAGAGCCAATCCTTCTACAGAAGGTACAGATCTAGTTGGCCGACTTCCCTTACCAGCGTTTATCTATTGACCAGAGGCTGCTAACCTTGGAGACCTGCTGCGGTTATTGGTACGGCCCAAGTAACTGTTAAACTGTAACAGGCGTTTTATGAAACGTCAGGTGTACACTGGACACAGCAAAAACAGGAATGCTCTGCGAAAATGATCGTAATGATCAACAAATTCTCTTTCGCTGGCTAAACCATTTCAAGAGAAACCGACCCTTTAGGAGAAAAGATAACTCTTCCCAGAATACCTGCCGTCTTAGACTGTTACAACAGCGTCGCCGCATAAACAGCCTTCTTAGGTTCGGGAATATTAATCCCATTCCCTTTCGCACACAGGCTACACTAGCCATTTCAAATGACTTGAAAACGTGCTTAGGACCGACTAACTCATGTACAACTCATGTTCACATGAAACCCTTCTCCACATAGGCCCTCAAAGTTCTCATTTGAGTAATTGCTACTACCACCAAGATCTGCACTAGCGAACAGCTCTACCAGCATTCACATGCTTTGCTTCCATAATACCGCCACGTCTCTCCTACTCGTCGTAGCCTATCTTTTTTCACTAGCCAAAGCTAGTCAAACTGCTACAACGGCCTAGTATAGGTCAAACGCTACAGCGCCATCCATTTTCAAGGCCAGTTAATTCGACAGGTAAGTTATTACTAGAGCAACCACAAATATGACCTTAAAATAATTCAAATATGACGTTAAAAATATGACTTTTTTGACCTTATAATTAGAAAATATGACCTTATTGGTTAGAAAATATGACGTTATGGCCAGAGAAATTGAGCAATCTTTTGGCCTTTTTTCAGAGGCGGGAACTAAAAATCGGAACTAAAATTTATAAATAATCAGATTTTTAGTAACAAACCTTATTTTTAAATTTCTTGGACTTTTAGTTATCTAAATTAAAATAGTCAAAAATTCAAAATTTTAAATAAAATTTTCCAAGAGGCTGGGATTTTATCCACAACCACGTACTTCCCAGAAAAACATGGCTAATAAATCATTCACCTTATGTCAATCAATCAATCAACAACTTTGTAGTTTTTGACGCTTTTTTCAACGATTTCCCCCACCGTAGGCGTTTTAGCCTCGAGCCATGGGGGAATCGGGCATTCCAGGCTTTGGGAGTTGGCGATTTTTAAAGCCAGTCTCCAAGTTTTTTCAAACTTATCGATAATAAAACTCCTCTTTCTAGAGAAGTACCCCTAATTTCTAAGTTGGTCTAGACCAAGTGGCAGGTCGCACCCCTATTTACCAAGTTGGTCCAAACAGGGTGGCAAGTCGCACCCATATTTACCAAGTAGGTCAAAACAGGGTGGCAAGTCGCACCCCTATTTACCAAGTAGGTCCAAACATGGTGGCAAGTCGCACCCCTATTTACCAAGTAGGTCCAAACAGGGTGGCAAGTCGCACCCCTATTTACCAAGTAGGTCCAAACAGGGTGACAAGTTGCACCCCTATTTACCAAGTTGGTCCAAACAGGGTGGCAAGTCGCACCCCTATTTACCAAGTTGGTCTAGATCAAGTGGCAAGTCGCACCCATATTTACCAAGTAGGTCCAAACAGGGTGGCAAGTCGCACCCCTATTTACCAAGTAGGTCCAAACAGGGTGGCAAGTCGCACCCCTATTTACCAAGTAGGTCCAAACAGGGTGGCAAGTTGCACCCCTATTTACCAAGTTGGTCCAAACACGGTGGCAAGTCGCACCCCTATTTACCAAGTTGGTCTAGATCAAGTGGCAAGTCGCACCCATATTTACCAAGTAGGTCCAAACAGGGTGCCAAGTCGCACCCCTATTTACCAAGTAGGTCCAAACAGGGTGGAAAGTCGCACCCCTATTTACAAAGTTGGTCCAAATATGTTGGCAAGTCGCACCCATATTTACCAAGTTGGTCTAGAGTCTAGACCAAGTCCAAGTCGCACCCCTATTTACAAAGTAGGTCCAAACAGGGTGACAAGTCGCACCCATATTTACCAAGTTGGTCTAGAGTCTAGACCAAGTCCCAAGTCGTACCCCCATTTACCGAGTAGGTCCAAACAGGGTGATAAGTTGCACCCCTATTTACCAAGTTGGTCCAAACAGGTTGGCAAGTCGCACCCCTATTTACCAAGTTGGTCTAGATCAAGTGGCAAGTCGCACCCGTATTTACCAAGTTGGTCCAAACAGGGTGGCAAGTCGCACCCCTATTTACCAAGTTGGTCCAAACAGGGTGGCAAGTCGCACCCCTATTTACCAAGTTGGTCTAGATCAAGTGGCAAGTCGCACCCCTATTTACCAAGTTGGTCCAAACAGGGTGGCAAGTCGCACCCCTATTTACCAAGTTGGTCCAGACCAAGTGGCAAGTCGCACCCCTATTTACCAAGTTGGTCTAGATCAAGTGGCAAGTCGCACCCCTATTTACCAAGTTGGTCCAAACAGGGTGGCAAGTCGCACCCCTATTTACCAAGTAGGTCAAAACAGGTGGCAAGTCGCACCCCTATTTACCAAGTTGGTCCAAACATGGTGGCAAGTCGCACCCCTATTAACAAGTGGTCCAAACAGGGTGGCAAGTCGCACCCCTATTTACCAAGTTGGTCTAGATCAAGTGGCAAGTCGCAACCATATTTACCAAGTAGGTCCAAACAGGGTGGCAAGTCGCACCCCTATTTACCAAGTAGGTCCAAACAGGGTGGCAAGTCGCACCCCTATTTACCAAGTAGGTCCAAACAGGGTGGCAAGTCGCACCCCTATTTACCAAGTTGGTCCAAAAACGGTGGCAAGTCGCACCCCTATTTACCAAGTTGGTCTAGATCAAGTGGCAAGTCGCAACCATATTTACCAAGTAGGTCCAAACAGGGTGGCAAGTCGCACCCCTATTTACCAAGTAGGTCAAACAGGGTGGCAAGTAGCACCCCTTTTTACCAAGTTGGTCCAAAAAGGGTGGCAAGTCGCACCCCTAATTTCTAAGTTGGTCTAGACCAAGTGGCAGGTCGCACCCCTATTTACCAAGTTGGTCCAAACAGGGTGGCAAGTCGCACCCATATTTACCAAGTAGGTCAAAACAGGGTGGCAAGTCGCACCCCTATTTACCAAGTAGGTCCAAACATTGTGGCAAGTCGCACCCCTATTTACCAAGTAGGTCCAAACAGGGTGGCAAGTCGCACCCCTATTTACCAAGTTGGTCTAGTTCAAGTGGCAAGTCGCACCCGTATTTACCAAGTTGGTCCAAACAAGGTGGCAAGTCGCACCCCTACTTTCTAAGTTGGTCTAGACCAAGTGGCAAGTCGCACCCCTATTTACCAAGTAGGTCCAAACAGGGTGGCAAGTTGCACCCCTATTTACCAAGTTGGTCTAGATCAAGTGGCAAGTCGCAACCATATTTACCAAGTAGGTCCAAACAGGGTGGCAAGTCGCACCCCTATTTACCAAGTAGGTCAAACAGGGTGGCAAGTAGCACCCCTTTTTACCAAGTTGGTCCAAAAAGGGTGGCTAGTCGCACCCGTATTTACCAAGTTGGTTTAGATCAAGTGGCAAGTCGCACCACTATTTTCCAAGTAGGTCCAAACAAGGTGGCAAGTCGCACCCCTACTTTCTAAGTTGGTCTAGACCAAGTGGCAGGTCGCACCCCTATTTACCAAGTAGGTCCAAACAGGGTGGCAAGTTGCACCCCTATTTACCAAGTTGGTCCAAAAACGGTGGCAAGTCGCACCCCTATTTACCAAGTTGGTCTAGATCAAGTGGCAAGTCGCAACCATATTTACCAAGTAGGTCCAAACAGGGTGGCAAGTCGCACCCCTATTTACCAAGTAGGTCAAACAGGGTGGCAAGTAGCACCCCTTTTTACCAAGTTGGTCCAAAAAGGGTGGCAAGTCGCACCCCTAATTTCTAAGTTGGTCTAGACCAAGTGGCAGGTCGCACCCCTTTTTACCAAGTTGGTCCAAAAAGGGTGGCTAGTCGCACCCGTATTTACCAAGTTAGTTTAGATCAAGTGGCAAGTCGCACCACTATTTTCCAAGTAGGTCCAAACAGGGTGGCAAGTCGCACCCCTATTTACCAAGTAGGTCAAACAGGGTGGCAAGTAGCACCCCTTTTTACCAAGTTGGTCCAAAAAGGGTGGCAAGTCGCACCCCTAATTTCTAAGTTGGTCTAGACCAAGTGGCAAGTCGCACCCGTATTTACCAAGTTGGTCCAAACAGGGTGGCAAGTCGCACCCCTATTTACCAAATAGGTCAAAAAGGGTGGCAAGTAGCACCCCTTTTTACCAAGTTGGTCCATACAGGGTTGCAAGTCGCACCCCTATTTACCAAGTAGGTCCAAACAGGGTGGCAAGTTGCACCCCTATTTACCAAGTTGGTCCAAACACGGTGGCAAGTCGCACCCCTATTTACCAAGTTGGTCTAGATCAAGTGGCAAGTCGCACCCATATTTACCAAGTAGGTCCAAACAGGGTGCCAAGTCGCACCCCTATTTACCAAGTAGGTCCAAACAGGGTGGAAAGTCGCAGCCCTATTTACAAAGTTGGTCCAAATATGTTGGCAAGTCGCACCCATATTTACCAAGTTGGTCTAGTGTCTAGACCAAGTCCAAGTCGCACCCCTATTTACAAAGTAGGTCCAAACAGGGTGACAAGTCGCACCCATATTTACCAAGTTGCTCTAGAGTCTAGACCAAGTCCCAAGTCGTACCCCCATTTACCGAGTAGGTCCAAACAGGGTGATAAGTTGCACCCCTATTTACCAAGTTGGTCCAAATATGTGGCAAGTCGCACCCATATTTACCAAGTTGGTCTAGTGTCTAGACCAAGTCCAAGTCGCACCCCTATTTACAAGT
>NW_021833796.1:0-15000 GCF_006345805.1 Octopus sinensis
CATATTTCAACTTTTAAAAGCAAATTCTTTACAGTTACTCTTTTACTTTTTTCAGTCATTTGACAGTGGCCATGCTGGGGCACCACCTTTTGTCGAGGAAATCGACCCCTAGTACTTATTCTATCGGTCTCTTTTGCCGAACCGCTAAGCTACGCGGACGTAAACACACCAGCATCGGTTGTCAAGCGATGTTGGGTGGGGGGGAGACAAACACACACACACACATATAATATATATATACATATATATGACGGGCTTCTTTCAGTGTCCGTCTACCAAATCCACTCGCAAGGCTTTGGTTGGCCTGAGGTTATAGTAGAAGACACTTGCACAAGGTGCCACGCAGTGGGACTGAACCCGGAACCATGTGGTTGGTAAGCAACCTACTTACCACACAGCCACTTTTGTGCCTGCACAGTTACTGTGGAGAAAAAATTCTCTTTTATGGTAGAAAAGTCTTAAAACACCATATCTGTCCAATGCTGCCCCCTGTCGGATTTACAGATGCATTTCTAATTCTTTAGTCGTACTCAATGGGAAATATCCGAAAGAGGCAACTTTCAGTTGGCAATCCCACTCATTGTATACCGAATGGATGTAATGGCACTCAGAGCATTTTGAATCAATACATGTACATTGCTCTACTTCGTTCTAGACAGGATAAGTGGACACAAATACGATGGTGAAGAAGCTGATGATACTGATACTGATGATGATGATGATGATGATGATGGTAGCGGTGTGGTGGTGGTGGTGGTGGTGGTGGTGGTGGTGGTGATGATGAGGAGGAGGAGGGGGGCAGCAGGAATCTGAAAATTTTTGAACAAAAGATGATGAATCTGATAGTGGTGACTGATAATGCTTGCTGATTGATGATTAAAAAACGAGAGTTAGATCACAATGGAGATGATTATGATGAAGAGGAAGAGAAGGAGGAAGAAGAGGAGGTGGTGGTGGTCGCGGAGGAGGGTATTTGTGGTAGTGGTCGTGGTGGTGCAGTGGTGGAAATGATTATGATGATGATGATCATCATCATCATCACTATTATCGTGATCGTGATACTGATGATGGTGATGATGATGATGATGATGATGACGACGACGACGACGACAACGACGACGAAGGGGGATGTCGATGATGATGATGATGATGATGACGACGACTACGACGACAACGACGACGAAGGGGGATGTCGATGATGATGATGATGATGATGATGATGATGATGATGATTGACGATGTGCCAGAAACCGAAGTCATGATGTCGACAATAATGACGATCAGAATCATCTCATTCTTGAGAACCATTGAAGTTCTTCTCAGTTTTTCAACCAGAGTCAGTATCAAAGTCACAACCCTTCTTTAACCCTTGTTCATTGAAAGGATTATTGAAGATTTATCCAAACCAGAAAACTCTATTCATCATTATACACTAAAGATAAATCTATCAACATTTACATCAAGAAAATCAACAAATTAGCTTCAACCTGATCACACGATCTGCAAGAAATAGCAGCTAAATCTTTGGGTTTTTTTTTTTACATATCTATGCTTACATCACTGCTTGCATTCTTTCTTCCATTTAGGTGTGAATGACGGTTTTGGTATTTCTATGTAAATGAGTGATCACACAGACAGTCTCTCAATAGCTCATACACACATGCACACATATATGTATCAGTGTGGGTGTGTTTATATACCCATAACCTTAGTGTTTTGGTAAAGGAGACCATTAAAATAGGAGCCAGGATTTAAAAAATAAGTCCTGGGGTCAATTTGATTTCTAATTTCTTCTTTACTTGTTTATTGATACTGAACCATTCTCTATTCTTGCCTTGTAATTCCCAGGCTTGTGGTAAATTCATTAATGATAATTACATTACGAAGAAAGAAAATTCCAAGAAATCCCCTGAACTTTTGGCCAGATAGTGTGACAAAAGAGACTGATAAAATAAGTACTAGGTTTACAAAGAATAAGTCCTGGGGTCAATTTGTTCAACTAAAACCCTTCAAGGCAGTGCCCCAGCATGGCCACAGTGAAATGATTGAAACAGGTAAAAGATAAAAGATAAAAGGTATTAATGTTTGTTGTAATATCAACTTAAACATAAAAATAATTTCACATTAAGCTGAAAGATTACTGAATGTTTTTAGTTAAGAACATGTGTATTAAATTTTTATTCAAGGAAATGGTTGACAGTGACTTCGGAGTTCTGGCTTGCTCACCTTCATCCGACTGTCATTGTCAAGTTCCAACAATACCAAAACACATCTGACATTCTCAAAAGTTAGTGCTGGGAAGATATTCACCTCATGCCGAAATATATTGTGTTTTTAAAATAACATCTATGAAGAGGTTTTATCTTAGACAATTATCACAGCATCATGCCTTTCAATGTGATTTTTGTCTGAGAGAAAATCATTGGAGTGGCTGCGTGGTAAGTAGTTTGCTTACCAACCACAAGGTTCCGGGTTCATTCCCACTGTGTGGCACCTTGGGCAAGTGTCTTCTACTATAGCCTCAGGCCAACCAAAGCCTTGTGAGTGGATTTGGTAGACGGAAACTGAAAGAAGCCTGTCGTATATATGGATATGTATGTATGTGTGTGTATATGTTTGTGTGTCTGTGATTGTCCCCCAACATCACTAAACAATCGATGCTGATGTGTTTATGTCCCCGTAACTTAGCGGCTCAGCAAAAGAGACCGATAGAATAAGTACTAGGCTTACAAAGAATAAGTCCTGGGGTCGATTTGTTCGACTAAAAGTGGTGCTCCAGCATAGCCGCAGTCAAATGATTGAAACAAGTAATAGAGTAAAAGAATATGTGTGCATATGTGCATTCAAATGATAGGCCAATCAGCAGAACTGAAGCAGAGTATTACCCTGTAGTAGGAGAATACTTTAATAAAGTTTGAACTCATGTCTGCATTGTAAGCAGTACCATACCACTGTGTTATTCTAGTAATGAGGCTATTCAAAAATCTAAAATTTAGCGTTACTCTTGTCTTCAGTTTTCGCATTCTCTAAACTGATTAGAACCTTCCCACACTTAAACTGTATGAAAGAAACATAATAGACAGCCTTTGCACAACCATTGTCATTTAATGTTTTACATTTTATTGTAAAGAAAAACTATGACTTTTATAAAAATCGTTATTTGAAGCTTGCCTTAAAATCTTTGCATCCTACTGTTTTGTTTTGTTGTTTTTTCTTTTTAAATTTTGATTTTGGTTTGAGAGAATTTGTTTTTTCAGAATTTTGATAATTATTTTTGTTGATAAAATTTGATGATATTTGTAATTTTTCTTTATATCTACTTTATTTTATGCATTTAAAAGAACTTTATTATCTTCTTTGTTTATTTTTTTTTTCTTCTTACACTCTCTATGTGTCTTGCCATTACTTTTCTATTAGAGTTCTTGAAAGAAAAATTCTCAATTTGCCAAACTTTAAGAACTGTGTGTTCATATGTGCATGTTTGTCTATATGCCCTTGTATATACATGTATGTATGTGTCTGTAACATTTTATACATGTATATGCTTCATCTATTTCTTGTATTTTCTTTCTCCTCATTTATTTTTCCTTCTTTTACATCTCCTTCTTCATTGTCTTCTCTCTTTTCCATATTTCATATTTCCAACAGCAAGTTATGATGCATATTCACCCCATGATTTTGGTTGGATAATTAGAGACTAAATAGTTCTTGTTAAAAGGCTTGTTTAATTACGAGATAATTGTGCACTTGTCACAATCTCAGAAACTTTTAATCAGAAATAACTAATCATCTTTATTTTATCAACAGAAAAGTTAGTGACAGAGAGAATTTGCAAGAAAATTAGTTTGCCCAGCCCTCTACTTTTCATTTCTACATTGCAAAGAAATGTAACAGAAGTAGGAGAAAAACAAATGCAAGAATCAGAATAGTTTTCCTACTGTCTTTTGGATAAATTATTATATTTTAATTTTTAAATATTGTGGAATTTTTATGCTTTAGATTTGGTTATGGGGTTTTGGAAGTATGGTCTTGTACTATAGACACAGTTTCACAGCAAATTCAGTCACTACTGAGTCTGTGGTGAAACTAGGTTTAAAATACTGTTGAAAACAAATTAACTGCAGCCCTAATCTTATCATTGGCCCCATGCCACATGCAAAAACATTAGGTTTTCAATACTTTCAGACCTATCATCAAAAGTGTTTTTACTGTGACCATCAAATTTTTTTTCTATATTTAGAAAGAGATTTTTCAATGCATTCTTTATGACTTTAGGATACTGGAGTATTATTTTAATGGAAATTGGTTGATAATTGTAACACATCAATCAAACACATAGAGATTCTATATCTTTAGAATGTATTAATTACAGTAGCTTTATATGCCCAGCATGGGAAGGGCAGTATGAAGATAAACCTACATAATAGGCATACAAACATGTTAAATTTACCTACTCCTTCATCTGTAGACTGAAAAAATTATGGAAAACCTGGAATGATTCTTTACTCTTTTGAGAGTCTCATCAGATGCATCTCCATCACTTAATCAATCTCATATGCATTCAGGAATTTTGTATACTTCAAAGAACTACATCATCAAGAACAATAAGACTGAAAAGAACCACTAACTAGGGGTTTCATTGGCTAGAAATAATGGACAAATCTCTTTTTTGTATATGACTTTTATTAGCATAAGTAAAAAAGACTTCACTGGACAATGTTGGCCCCTAAGTAAAAAGCATACAAATAGATAGGGTAATCATAGGTGGAACATCTGTGAACATAAACCTGTTCAAAAGCAGCTTACCTGATACTTAGCAACAATAATAACAACAATAATTTAAACATTAGTTTATCACTATGTAAATGAGAAATCGTTAAGATACTTTTCAGCAAGGCGTAGGAGTGGCTGTGTGGTTAGTAACTTGCTTATGAACCACATGGTTCCAGGTTTAGTCCCACTGCATGGCACCTTGGGCAAGTGCCTTCTACTATAGCCTCAGGTCAACCAAAGCCTTGTTAGTGGATTTGGTAGATGGAAACTGAAAGAAGCCCGTCATATATATGTATGTATATATATATATATATATATAATATATATATATATATATATATATATATGTATGTATGTGTGT
This sequence comes from Octopus sinensis, assembly GCF_006345805.1. Taxonomy (NCBI): domain Eukaryota; kingdom Metazoa; phylum Mollusca; class Cephalopoda; order Octopoda; family Octopodidae; genus Octopus; species Octopus sinensis. The sequence continues at coordinate 5,135 of NW_021833796.1, forward strand.
ATGTACTTGTGTGTCTATGTTTGTCCCCCCAACATCACTTGACAACCGATGCTGGTGAGTTTACATCTCCATAACTTAGCAGTTCGGCTAAAGAGACAGATAGAATAAGTACTAGGCTTACAAAGAATAAGTCCTGGGGTCGATTTGCTCGACTAAAAAGGCTGTGCTCCAGCATGGCTACAGTCAAATGACTGAAGCAAGTAAAAGAGAGTAAAGATTCATTTAAACACCGACTGTCTCTTTCTCATTTTCTCCTTCTTTTTCTCTCACTCTTGCCATCATAAGAGTTTATCAAATGATGTCTTTCAATAAGATTTCTATGAATACACTCTATCTATTTACACAGTTCCAAAAGGTGACAAATGAAAACTAACAATTACATTAAACTGGAGAATTGGCAAATATGAGACACACAGACAGTCAATGTGTTTAATAGTTCTTGCAGAAAGAACTGATTCAATTATTTGCTGTGTGATGAAGTTAGTAATCCTAAAGACATATTCATCAGACTAAATATCTTGCTGCATTTGGTCCAGTTCTTTAGATACTAAGTTCAAATCTGGTCAAGATCAACTTTGCTGTTGATTCTTTTTGAGGTTCATATATTGAAATACTCTCTTTACTCTTTTACTCTTTTACTTGTTTCAGTCATTTGACTGTGGCCATGCTGGAGCACTGCCTTTAGTCGAGCAAATCAACCCCAGGACTTATTCTTTGTAAGCCTAGTACTTATTCTATTGGTCTCTTTTGCCGAACCACTAAGTTACGGGGATGTAAATACACCAGCATTGGTTATCAAGCGATGTTGGGGGACAAACACAGACACACATATATATACATATACATATACGACAGGCTTCTTTCAGTTTCTGTCTACCAAATCCACTCACAAGGCTTTGGTCGGCCCGAGGCTAGAGTAGAAGACACTTGCCCAAGGTGTCACGCAGTGGGACTGAACCCGTAACTATGTGGTTTGTAAGCAAGCTACTTACCACACAGCCACTCATGCACCTTTATCAATAAGGTTATTGAAAAGATGAAATAGTTAGAGCATTGAGCAAACTGCATTACAACATTTGGTTTGGCATTTGATGCTGAAGTCAAATCTTGACTTAGTGTTCATTCTCTTTGGAGTAGTAAATTAGTGTATTGAGAAGGGTGTTCGAATGATGGAATCGTAGAGAATTGGACAAAATACATTATAGTATTTGTTCTGGCACTTAATGTTGAGGTCAAATCTTGACTTTGTAAACATTCGTGTTCATTCTTTCTAGACTGATAAATAAGGGTGTTGGAATGATGGAACTTTTAGAACATTAAACAAAATACAGTGAGGTGTGTACTCTGGTATTTCACATTCTGAGTTCAAATCTTGACATGGTCACCTTGGCTTTTATATTCCTGGAGTCAGGAAGGTGGAGTATCATATTATCAGAATGTGTTTCTCATTAAATTCATTATCTGCTAGTTTCTAATATTAGAATCTGCAGACTTCAGATGTTATAAATAAGGTTAACACCAGACAAGCATTTGTGTTCTTAGAAGAAAAAAACCCCACATATTCCATCATATTCCATCATGGACTGATAAAATAGCCATTTCTGGTCACTGAATCAAAATATATGTGCATTGACCAAAGGGAAAGTAAAGGAAATGGAATGGTTTGTTGTGCAAAAGCAAAAAGAAGTAAAGGCAAAATAAAATGGTTTTTTTTTATCTGCAGGCTAAAATACACAGCTTCTTGTTCCCATTACATATGTACACACAAAGCCACACACATATCTATATTCATGGATATATATTATATACCAGTCCAGAAATTTGGAAATTTCTGAAAATGTTAGGGTATTGGACAAAATATTTTGTGGTATTTGCTTGGGCTCTCATGTTTTAAGTGCTGAGTCAGTTGTTGCAAAATTGTATCTAGCTGAAAATATAACCAAAAGAATGCAATAGGCAACTGCCTTTATATTCTCCCCTAAAAATTCTTTAACAAGCACAAAGCCATTGTCAATGTTGTCAGAATTATTTAAGTGATTTTGCTGTATGGTGTTCACCTAAATTTTATCACTCATTTATTGACATTATTTGCACCAATGTGTTTGTTGTTTACTAAAAGATGAAGTTTTAGAATACTAGAACCATCAAAAAGAATCAAAACCAGTCATATCTGTATTCTTACATTACCAAAGTTTATTGGACTAGGAAAAAGACTTATAATATTTGAAAACTAATAGAATATTCAAGTGAATGTTTTGTAGTGTAAAGTTTGTTTTGTTTTGAGATCAATATTGAAACTATATGATTGCAATGTAAGCAAGTTAACCACACAGACATATCTGGACCAAATTTTGAGAAATAAAATGAGTTATGAAAATCCAAAGTACTTTGCAGTAGATGTAGAAAAGATAGGCAGAAGAAATATAATATCTATGAGCCAGTGGCTGCAGTTGTGTTAGGCTGTGTGACTTTCTCCAACAGCAGAATAACAAGACTATTATGTGTAAGAACAGTATTATCACAAGTATGTGGAGCATACCCATGATTCATACATATGTACAGGCACATAGTATACACACACATGCATATACATACATATATGTATATGTATTTATGCCTGTGTGCATATATGTGAATATGTACATATATATATATATGTATGTATATATCATTATCATTATTATTATTATCAAAGCTGCTGCAAAAAATCACAAAAAATCTGCCACTCAGAGTTTCACATTCCTATTCATCGGACAGTTGTGATTATAGAGGCACACGCTTAGTTGTGGTGGTTAAGGAGGTTGCTTTGGGTTCAATCCCATTGTGCAGTTCCTTGTGCAAGTGTCTTTTATAAACCCAGGCTGACCAATGCTTGATAGTGAATTTGGTTAACAGAAATTATGTGGAAACCCATCTTATATGCATATGCGTGTGTGTATGTGTGTATGGCTTTGTGCTTTTTTCCCTTTGTCCACACACATATTATTGGTTGGTTTACATCCTCACCACCTAACAGTTCAGCAAAAAAGCAATCTATTTAGTAGCAGACTTTAAAATGTGTACTGGGATCAACATGTTGAGCTAAACAATTTAAGGCAGTGCTACAGCATGGCCGCAATCCAAAATGACTAAAACATGTAAAAGTCAAAAGATATATGTGTACAGGTGCAGGCGTGGCTGTGTGATAAGAAGCTTGCTTCCCAACCACATAGTTCCAGGTTCAGTCCCACTGTGTGGCACCTTGGACTATACTATAGCCTCGGACTGATCAAAGCCTTGCGAGTGGATTTGGTTGATAGAAACTGAAAGAATCCTGTCATATATATATGTATATATCTATGTGTGTGTATTTTTATGTCTGTGTTTGTCCCCCACCAGCCCATCCAAGTGTTTGAAAACCGGTGTTGGTGTGTTTATTCCCCATAACTTAGTGGTTCAACCTAAGACATAGACAGAATAAGTACTAGGCTGATGTTGATTTGTTTGAATAAAATCTTTCAAGGTGGTGCCCCAGCATGGCCGAAGTCAAATGACTGACACAAGTAAAAGAATAACAGAATAAAAGAATACATGTGTGTGTGAGTATGTTTCTGCATGTGTGTATATGCGTATATGTGCGTTCATGTATGTGCATTTATGTGGGTGTACATACATGCATGCAGCCAGTAGTTAAGTCATTTTATGTATATCAAAATAAAAGTAGATACTTATATAACTAATTCCTTATGTGTACATACCTATATCTTATAAGGTACTACTCCACCCACTCATCTTCATAGCTCTGTAGTCAATACAAGTAATTACAACTCAATATTTTATACTAACACACATATTCTGTGGCTACACCTCTATACTTTAAAAACATTATGCAGGCAGAACATATATATATAAATATATATATATATATATATATATATATACATAAAAATTTCTTGCGTAATGAGATAAAAAACTAAGGGTGTGTAGATTTTAGAACATTTATAGACAGAAGGTCTTACAGCTGTTTCCAGGTTATTTAATTATATCCCTTCATAGGAGACGATGTGAGAGGATGGTTAAGTAATAGTTAATTTAGATAAAATACAAAATAGAGAATGAGGGGACGAAAGAAAATAGATGTGAGATGTGTAGGGATATTGAATTTTTACATCCATTTTTTAGGCAGAATGGTATACATGTAAGATGCCAATGCCTTATGAGTAAAATTCAAAATATATACATATATATATAGGATATATACATATATATATGTATATATATACATATATATATACATATATACATATATATATATACATACATATATATATACATATATACATATACATATACACATGTATATATATATATATATATATATATATATATACATGCTTGTATGTATGTAAAGAATACCAGTATTATACTAGGGATGTTTCAATTCAATCAACAAACATCACTCAGACATAGGATTTGTTCATAATCAAAAGAAATCAATAATATTTGATTGTTAGTTACTACATACAAAAGCACTTTTGCTGTTTTATTCATTTTTATTTTGTATTTATACTTCTACTTCATGTTGTTCTCATTTCATTTTGTTTCGCTTTTTTTTGTTTGTTTTCTTTTTGCTATTTTGGCAGCGGGGAAAATTGGTGGAGATGGGTGGCTTTATTTTATTCATTTATTTATTTATTTATTTTTGTCACAATGCGTCTCTCATTAAATTCATTACTTGCTAGCTTCCGATATTAGAATCCACAGACTTCAGATGTTATAAATAATATTAAAGCCAGACAAAGCATTTGTGTTCCTGGAAGAAAAAAAAACACATACACACATATTCCATCATATTGGAATGGACTGATGAAATAGCCATTTCTGGTCAGCTAACCAAAATATATGTGTATTGACCAAAGGGAAACATTTAGTAAAGGAAATGGAATGGTTCATTGTCCAAGAACAAAAAGGAATAAAAGTAAAGGAAAAAAAACAAACTATGGTTTATATTCTTATCTGCATGCAAAAATACACGACTATTTTTTCTCATTACACATGTGTGCACAGAAAACAGGCACACACATGCACGCTTGCAGGTACACACATGCAAATACACATACACACTCATACATATATATATATATATATATATATATACATATATACATATATATATACACACAGAGACACTTATACATACATACATATACATGTTTGTGTGGAGAGATATAACATATATATATGTATGTATATATATGTGTATATATATAATATATATATGTATATATATAATATATATATATATATATATATATATATATATATGCATCTATATATGCTATATATATATACATATACATATATATTTATATATACATACCTACTGATATATATTCATATATATACACATATTGACTCTTCCATGCATACATTCTTACAAACCACAGAGAGAGAGAGAGAGAGGCACACACACACATATTATATATACACACTGCACATATGTATATATATATATATATATATATATATATAGGCATATGTATACATGTATATGCATGCATTGCATGTATGTGTTTGTGTATGTTTGTGTGTGTGTTTGTGTATGTTTGTGTGTGTGTGTGTGTGTGTGTGTGTGGTGTGTGTGTGTATGTGCATGTATTCTGCATGCATAATGCTTTTAATGTATAGATGTCTTGCTGCAAAGGACATATGTCGGTATAAAATATGAGTTTGTTGGGTTGTAATCGCCTTTATAGATTACAGAACTATAGAGTTGAGGATGTAGAGAGGTACCTAATGAAATCATGTTCATATAGGTATGTACACATAAGAACTAGTTATATAAGTTTCTATTTTTAATTTTAATATACACAAGTTTGTGCTTAACTACTGCCTGCACACACACACATATATATGTGTGTATATATATATATATATAAATATATATTATATATATATATTATATATATATATATATATATATATATAATATATATATATATATATATATATATATATATACATATAGATATTCTGATATGTGCATTTGTTTCATGTGTTTAGTTACACTTGTGCAATCATTCTTTTTACACGCAGAGAAAGTGAGAGAGAGGGGGGATAAAAAGAGAGGATTCTGTACGTCTATGCGTCTATATATTTATTACTATGTATTATATATCTACATCTCTACTTAAAAAAAAGCATACACACATGCTATATATATATGCACACACGCATGCACACATACATGCACACACATATGTATATATAATCATATATATATGTTCGTATACACATACATATGTATATACATTATACTCATGTATATGAATATATATATATATATATATTATATATATATATATATATATATATATATATATATATATATATATATATATATAATATATATATATATATACATATATATAAACATATATATATATATATATATATATATTATATATATATATATATGTATATATATATATACATATACATATATATTTATATATCTATATATATATATATATATATATATGCATCTATATATGCTATATATATATGCACACACGCATGCACACATACATGCACACACATATGTATATATATATATATATATACTGTATACATTATACCTATGTATGTGCAGCACGTGTGTGTTAGTTGTCTTTACTAGACATGTGTAATAAATAGTAAAAGTGTCTAAGTGAAAGAAGTGCTGATGAAAGGGAAGGGCAGGACGATGAAGGCGAATTAGGAAAAAAGACGAAGCTGGTTCATGCAGGTAAATTGTTAGGTTGTAAAACTACTGACCTGTAACACATCTATTCAAAGCTTGCTCCTCAACTAGAACCAACAACTTAAGTTTCTTAGTCATAGGCAGGTTATATTTCACAATTCATTTACTCTAGCATAAAAATACAAATATAAAAAAAGTACGTAGTTGTTCAAACACTTCGTTGTTGTTCTTGTTGTTGTTCTTGTTCTTATTACTATTGTTGTTTTATTTGTGTTTTAGTGCCATAGAAAACCTGCTGGAGACAAGCAGACCTATGGCCATTAGGCTTTCTTGCTTGACCGTTCAGTCTTTGGTTGTCGTTTTCTTTTTTCGTACGACGTGTATCTAGGATCACGTTATCTATTGTCTCCATTTATGTTTGTTTATTTTTTCTTCAAAAAATAGAAGAAAAAGACGACTGGGTATGATGTGAAAAAGATTTGATTGTTATTTCTAGCATTTCTCTTGCCTATATAGAGACCTACACGTTGTCTCAATTTCACTTGTATTGCTTTTAAGGCCAATGGCAACCGCCAAAGATACCCCAACTGAGGCAATCGCATATTTTTAGAGATATCTGGAACTAAATTATCAACGGTGCTGTATAACTATGAGAATATTCGCCGTTTCTTGAACATACGATGCTTTCTGTAAAAGCAAATATAGGAGGATCAGTTAATTATGACTTTATTCAACATATTCCCCTCCTAGATTCACTCACTCATTGCAACGGTCCTTCAGTTTTTCCAAACCTTGTGAAAGAACTTGGAAGTCTGGGCCTCCAGCCAGGCTTTCGCGACACCCTTAAATCTAGGAACTTTTCAGCACCCTCTCGTATTGAGCAGCGACCAAAATGTCATGCTCTTGGTGTTCGCCTGGCAGTTATTAAGTAGGTTGGATAGAAAGCTGTAGAAGGTAAGCAAACATAGAAATTGTCAAAAAAGCTTGCCGCACCTAAATATGTTATGCATGCTTAAATACACGTTCGTACAGAAAGCAATGCAATTTTTCTTAATCCATAACTAATGTTTTATCAAGCGAGGTGCACGATCCACTACAGGGCGTGGTAGTATATTGATGGGGTGTGAGTTACTTTTGAAAAGGTTATAAGTAAATAACAAGAGAATAAATGCTACTATAAAGTTGAATTAAAACTTCTTTTGAATAAAAGTGTTTGTGGGGTGAAGGCGTGCGTTTGCGCATCGCACGTGAATAGATGTCTATTCCACTATATAACTAGGGGTTTCTACTATGGAATAGTAGCTTCAAATGAATGTTTATACCTCAACTGATAACTCAGAAAGTTAGTTGTGAACATTTAGCATTGCAATTATTGGCTACTACAAGAAATGTTTACAAAGTAGAATTCCCCTAAAAACAGTTATTATCCTGTTTGTAAACACTATACAAACTTCTCACTGTTCTCCCGTTTGCTAATCTACTACAGTTCTGTGTTGAAAAAGCAAATATTCCACGATTTTCCTCTAGTCTGTAATTATTTTCCATCTTTACTAAAATATCTCATTTTATAAAATGTTAAATAAATTACAAGATAATCAAGCTGACAAATTCCAAAATGCGTGAACTAATACTGTACAGGGTTCCTACTCACTAGATTTTTAAGAATTCTCTCATTATTACACAAAGAAATTTAAATATGTGACCAAGATTTTCTTTGTAATTTCTTGATTTCAAATTCAAGTTTCTAATCCTGCTAAATATTACGAAGACATGATTATCTCCTTTGTAATAGTTGTGACCACCTGTAGAAAAACGTGTTGGAAACCACTGTGAGTTTTGCAAATCCGTTCAAACTGTTGACGAGAGTCGAAATGTTATATCTCTAAATGCGTGTCTGTTCCCACTACATAACAACGGGTTTCTCCTATGAAATAGCACCTTTAAATGGGAAAGGGAGTCGCTGAATGAATTCCTACGTCTCAAAGGATACGCCGGTTTGTGAAGTTGCTTGTAGTTTAAACAGAAATCATTGGCTACTGTAAGATATTTTCACAAGGTAGAATTTCTTAGAAACAATTATTATCTTGTATGTAAACCCTTACAATTCCCTCTCCTTTCTCGCGATTGCTAATTAACATTGTATGAAGACGAAAAAACAATCATTCTATCAATTTTCTCCTAACTTGAGTTATTTCTGTCTTAAATGAAATGTCTTACGTCATTAAACTTTTAGTTAGTCGTATGTCATAACATGCTGAGGATATCCAAAAGGAATGAAACAGTATCATATATGATTACCTCTGATTAAAAGTTTTAAGTATTCCTTAATAAGTAAAAAAGAAAAAAGAAAAAACAAAGAAATTAAATAAGTGAATTTAACTTAATTGTATCTGAAATTAAAATTAAAATTTCTAATCTCGTCAAATATTATTACCCTTGTGATAGCTGGGGCTTCAAACGGTACCTCACACACACACACACTCACACACACACACAGACAAACACATACACACACTCACACTCACACACACATACTTCTGATCCTACTAAATATTATGAAGAAACAATTACCTCATTTGTTACAGCTGCGATCATCTGGAGAAACACGTGATTGAAAACCTCTTGCTGTGATTTTTTTGCAAATCCATTTAAACTGTTAACGAGAGTCGAGATGTTATGTCTATATCTATTCACACTACATAACAACGGGTTTCTTCTTTGTAATAGTAGCTTTAAGTGGGTTGGAGGGTCACTGAAGTGTGATGATTTCAGGCAAAGGAAACTCAAATAAGAATATTAATAAGGTGAAGTGAAGACCAAGTGTAGAGTGCGTATGAGTAACTGGCAAAATTATGACCATCCCCAAATATAATTATATATATATATATATATATATTATATATATATATATATATATATATATATGTACGTATGTATGTATGTTAGTTTGTTTATATGTATGTATGTTTGTATGTATGTATGTATGTATGTATGTATGTATGTATGTATGTATGTATGTATGTATGTATGTATGCATGCATGTATGTATGTATATGTATATAATAAACAGTATATGTTTTTATGTGCTACTTTTGTTTCATGTACTGAGAGCATGCCAGACAGTGTTTTTAACACGTCCGGTATC
>NW_021833796.1:25000-45000 GCF_006345805.1 Octopus sinensis
ATATATATATATATATATATATATATATATATATATATATATATACATACATATATATGTACATATATACATATATATAATATATATATATGTGTGTGTATACATATATATACATATACATATACATATATATATACATACATATATACATATATATATACATATATATGCATATATACATATATATATATATATATATATATATATATATGCACACACACACACTCATATATGTACGCGATAGTCGACTTAATCTCAATCTAGTCCTTCAGTGCTTTTGCAGTGTCTTTTCTATATCAACTATTCAGACCACCAACGACACAGAAATATTTATTTCATTGATTCATCTTTTACTAAGCCTAAACCTTGAGTGTATGTTTCTCCCTTCCTTCTCTCAACCGATCTTTAAAGTCCTACAAAGACGTCGAAGATTTTGCTCTTTCTTCTTCTAACTTAACCACATATTTCGACATTGACTCTTGCTCTAGGCATATTCTCTTCGGCTGGACACGTGTAATTAAGATGAAAGTTATGATATTGCTATAGTTGTCGCTACAGATCAAGCTATGATCATTAAGTGGAAAGTTTGATATTGTTATTGGTATAAATGAAAGAATCCTGGTTGAATGATAAGTGATTGGAATTCTAATCACTGACACTGATTTGAACTCAGAAAGTAAAGACATTAAGCAATAAATGATAGTTTTATATTTCAGTTTATGCAGTAAATGCTGATTATTTCATAATTTATTTACCATGATGCTAGTGAATAACACTACTATACAAATTAGATCATAAAATGATGGAATATTAATGTAACAATTGTGAAATACCTCACACTTAAGTTTGAGTAAATATTTTCCCAACAATTCCCTTCACCGTAGCATCTAGTTGTAAATAGGTTTTAAATTTGAAGTAGGGGTCCAAACTTGTACTAGTAGCCCACTTAAAGTTTAGTAGTGCAGTGGGTTCTTGGATTACCAGATCTTCAGACTCGGGTGTTGAAGATTCAAATTAAATGGAAAGCTACATTGTGTCCATGACTAAGGTATCAAAAGAACTCAATAATTCAGTCTGGCTAACTGTAGATAGGTGCCACATAGAGTAGGGGGATCACCACTATAGGCACACAGTGACACATCAACTGAGTGGCAACTGACGATGATAATGCTAATACTTTTGATGATGGCGACGACGACAACGATGATGATGATAATGCCAAGAGTGATGTAGTTTTGTAATTGTACTGATGGTGGCGATCTTGATGGTGACAATAATGAAGACTACGGTAATGGGGAATGGTAGTGCTAGTATTAGTAGCTGTGGTGATGGTGATGATGATGATAATCTTTTTTTATTACCCATAGGTAAAAGGCCTTGGATTTTAGGGGAGAGGGGTCAGTTCATTATATTGATCCCAGTTCCCGACTGGTACTTAGTTCATCGACCACCGAAAGGATGAATGGCAAAGTGGAATTGGATGGAATTTGGACTCAAAACGTAAAAAACGAACGAAATGTCGTTAAGCATTTTGTGATCGGTGGTGGCATTAGTTGGGTGATGGTGATGGTGATGGTGATGACAATAATTTCAATGACGATTATTATAACGACAATCGTGTTGATAGCGTTGGTGGTTGTAGTAGTAGTGGAGTTCATGGTAGTGGTACTGGTATTAGTAGTTATGGTGATGGTGGTAGTTGCGATAATGATGATGACTACGATGATGACGACAGCAACGATTATTATGACGAAAGATAACAGATTGAATCACTCACCCCCTATCCGGATGCACAAGAGTTGAAGATGATCCCTATTGAGAGACTCTAGCTCTGAAACATGAGGTACAAAATTAGATAATACGGCAACAACAAAAATAAACCTAATGATAATAATAATAATAATAATAATAATAATAATAATAATAATAATAATAATAATAATAATAATAATAATAATAATAATAATAATAATAATAGAAAAGCCTTTAATAAAAATAATAATAAAAACAGACATTTCTTTTTTTGAAATATAATCCATCAAATATGAGGCGAGTATTAATATCTGTTTAAACATATCTAGTGAAATATCATCGTAATGCGTAAAACAACAGCTAAAATTATTATTGATTGAAGTTTTTTTTAATAAATGTGTTAAAATAGAATATTTGAATTAAAATATTCTTCTACATTGTACTTTGTTTCATGTTAAATTGTTTTATATATTTATCATCTCTTTTATTGTTATTTTTTTTTGTCATCTTTACAACCGAACGTTGTTATACAGAAATAGAAGTTATAGACATTCCTTGACTATATAGCAATATATGAAGAGAGGACATATCCAAGGAAATTCCAGCACCTACCATATCCTCCGAACCGACATTAATGCCTTACCAAAAACCGATTAGATGATATTGCCACTCTTAAGAATTTTTTCAAGGAGACTTACCAAGAATTTTGACATTAAAGAAAATAAAAGAGCTCTTGGTTTTTATTTTGCTAAGTTTCTAAACAATATCTTATACGTTTCAAGGAGTTTTTGTCCAGCATCGTGTGGACTTGATGAAGCGGAAAACATTGGTTGTTGTGCTGAAAACTTAGGAAGAAAATGGATATCATGAGAGGGTCAGAAGAATCAAAAGCCAGTTGCTTGACTTAAATGTCACAGTTGAACCATGAGACTGTATACAAGTGGATGACATTTATGAAAAATCTCAGCATAATTATATAATTATAGACGTTCTCTTTATACATTTCTCTCTTGCTTATCCGAACTCCTAAACTAATTGTTAACATAAGAAATATCGTATTTTCTTGAGATGTTTTCTAATTGATGGGATTCAAATTTGTCTTTTGGGATAACAAAATAAAAATTTTTAAACACCAATAGAAACATTAAAAAAATATTTTAAAAAAGCTGTGTGGCTTTCATTTCAAAAAATTTCGATAAGTTTAGCCTTTTTAAATAATGATAATAATAATAATAATAATAATAATAATAATAATAATAATATAATAATAATAATAATAATGATAATAATAATGATATTTTTTCTAATTTTGACACAAGCACAGCAGTTTTAAGAGGAAAGACCACGTGATTACATCGACTCTATTTTTAACTGATACTTATCTTATCGACCCCCACTGGTACTTACCAAAGTCGACCTCGGAGACATTTCAATTCAAAACATAAAGAGCTGAAAGAAATGCCACTAAGAATTTTTTTCCGATATGCTAACAATTCTGCCAGCTTGCTCAATAATAATAATAATAAAATAATAATAATAATAATAATAATAATAATAATTAATAATAATAATAATAATAATAATATAATAATAATAATAATAATAATAATAAATAATAATAATAGAAAAGCCTTTAATAAAAATAATAATAAAAACAGACATTTCTTTTTTTGAAATATAATCCATCAAATATGAGGCGAGTATAATATCTGTTTAAACATATCTAGTGAAATATCATCGTAATGCGTAAAACAACAGCTAAAATTATTATTGATTGAAGTTTTTTTTAATAAATGTGTTAAAATAGAATATTTGAATTAAAATATTCTTCTACATTGTACTTTGTTTCATGTTAAATTGTTTTATATATTTATCATCTCTTTTATTGTTATTTTTTTGTCATCTTTACAACCGAACGTTGTTATACAGAAATAGAAGTTATAGACATTCCTTGACTATATAGCAATATATGAAGAGAGGACATATCCAAGGAAATTCCAGCACCTACCATATCCTCCGAACCGACATTAATGCCTTACCAAAAACCGATTAGATGATATTGCCACTCTTAAGAATTTTTTCAAGGAGACTTACCAAGAATTTTGACATTAAAGAAAATAAAAGAGCTCTTGGTTTTTATTTTGCTAAGTTTCTAAACAATATCTTATACGTTTCAAGGAGTTTTTGTCCAGCATCGTGTGGACTTGATGAAGCGGAAAACATTGGTTGTTGTGCTGAAAACTTAGGAAGAAAATGGATATCATGAGAGGGTCAGAAGAATCAAAAGCCAGTTGCTTGACTTAAATGTCACAGTTGAACCATGAGACTGTATACAAGTGGATGACATTTATGAAAAATCTCAGCATAATTATATAATTATAGACGTTCTCTTATACATTTCTCTCTTGCTTATCCGAACTCCTAAACTATTGTTAACATAAGAAATATCGTATTTTCTTGAGATGTTTTCTAATTGATGGGATTCAAATTGTCTTTGGGATAACAAAATAAAAATTTTTAAACACCAATAGAAACATTAAAAAAATATTTTAAAAAGCTGTGTGGCTTTCATTTCAAAAAATTTCGATAAGTTTAGCCTTTTTAAATAATGATAATAATAATAATATAATAATAATATAAAATAATAATAATAAAATAATAATAATAATAATAATGATAATAATAATGATATTTTTTCTAATTTTGACACAAGCACAGCAGTTTTAAGAGGAAAGACCACGTGATTACATCGACTCTATTTTTAACTGATACTTATCTTATCGACCCCCACTGGTACTTACCAAAGTCGACCTCGGAGACATTTCAATTCAAAACATAAAGAGCTGAAAGAAATGCCACTAAGAATTTTTTTCCGATATGCTAACAATTCTGCCAGCTTGCTCAATAATAATAATAATAATAATAATAATAATAATAATAATAATAATAATAATAATAATCCTTTCTACTGTCGGCGCAAGGCCTGAAATTTTGGAGGAGGGGGTTAAGTCGATCACATCGACCTAAGTACTTGACTGGTATTTAATTTATTGACCCTGAAAGAATGAGAAGCAAAGTCGACCTCGGCGGAATTTGAACTCAGAACGTAGCAACGAGCGAAATATCGCTAAGCATTTTCCCCGGCGTGCTAACGATTCTGCCAGCTCACCACCCAATGTAACACACATGCACATATTTGCATACCTGTATGCATTTATATATATATATTGGGTTGAGCAAAAGGTTCGTTCTTTTTTTTCCGTTGCACGTGAACACTTGTTAGATGCATGACATACCAACGTTGCTTGACGCGAACTTGCGACGAGCAGTATCAATAGGTCATGCTGTTATAATTTAAGATTGGAAAACTGCAGGAAACTGCAGGAAAGTATGTACTGTATATGGATAAGTGGCTGTTACGGAAAGTGTGTGCCGAAAGAGGTTTCCAAGATTTCAATCTTGAAACTCTTCAATTTAAGATGCATCTCGTTCTGGTCAACAAACTGAGATTAACAGTGACAAAATGAAGGAGTTATCAAACCCCGTTATACGACCAGGAAGATCACAAATATTCTTCAAATATCCAAATCAAGAGTTGAAAAGTATCTGCATCAACTTGGTTACGTCAGCAGGTTCGATGTTTGGGTCTCACGTCAGCTGAATAAGAAGAATAAGGCCCAACGACTATCCATCTGCGATTCGTTGCAGATACACAGGGAAAATGATCCCTTTTTTAAAGATAATAATGACAAGGCCACGAAAAATGGATCGTCTATAACAGTGGAAAGAGCAAATAATCATAGAGTAAGTGCAGTGAACCACTACCATCTCCAAAGGACGGTTATGCTTTGGTTTATGGTAAGGGTGCTGTCTGTTACAAGCTAGTTCTCACGAACAGGACAAACTAAACGCAACTATCCATCCAGCAAAATTGTCCAGCACTTGCTAATCGTAAAAGCATTGTCTTTTAACACGACAAAGGCAGACCGCACAAGTCTTAGCAGACATGGCAGACGTTATTGGGGCTTGGTCTCTTTGTCCGAACCACTACTGAATGAGAATGTAAACACAACACGTGCTGTTGAGCGGTGCTAGGAGACGAACACTGAACACAGCAACACACACACACACATACACATACATACACTGATATACACACATACATATCTATATACGACGGACTTCTTTCAGTTTCCGCTACCAAATCCACAGACAAGGCTTCGGTCGGCCGGAGACTATAGTAAAAAGCACACTTGCCCGCGGTGCCATCTGTAGGATTGAATCCAAAACCATATGGTTAGAAAACAAACTTATTACCACAGCCTCGTCTGCGTCTATATTGTATATATATATTTATACATATGCATACGTGTATATTTATATGCATATATATATATATATATATATATATATATATATTATATATATATATATAGTGAGAGATAGAGATAGAGGGATATATAGATTGATAGATAGATATGCATACGCAAATATATATGTATATATATACGTATATAATATTTACATGCATATATATATGTGTATATTTACATATGTATACATATGTGTGTGTATGTCTGTATGTATCGGAGTGCGTATTTTATATGTACATACGAATGCATGTATATATATTTACATATGCATTTATATATACTGCATATATGTGTGTGTATATTTAAGCATACATGTATATGTGTGTGTGTGTGTATCTATACACTTATACATACACGTTGATATATATGTATATATGTATAGATATATATATTGCCTTTACTAAGGTAGAAACTTTTAGGACGATCTGATTAGTATCTATTGATCTCAGAACCTCATGGCAGAAAGAATACTCCTAATTTGCCCTCTGAGAGATTTGTAACTTATCGTTGATTATAACTTATTGCTAATTATATTGTATATAAATTATGACGATGCTAATAGGTCACTCTCATTTGTATAAGAGTACATACAACCACAATTGTAGATTAATTAATGCATAACGCATTAAAAAGTTTGTTTCTCCTTTTAAGAAATAGAAACATAAATTGAATTATCAAAAAAAAAACTTGTTTACATCAATCATATAATTAACAATTATATGATTATCATATAATTAACAGCTATCTTAAAATAAATAGATTTAAAAAGGTCCCACATGAAAACAATATTACCTAAGATTATATGATTTCAAGTCTTGTGCCTAGAATTATTTTGGGGGATGGGTAAGTCAATAACATCAACCCCAGTGATGTAATTGAGGAAGAAAGGAAGAAACGCCAAGTCAACCACTTCAGAATATAAACTCAGAACTTAGAGACAAACAAGATGTCGCGAAGCATTTCGTTCCACCAGCTCGCCGCCTCTGAATAAGATTATATAATCGTTTTTATTAAAGGTACAATGCTTGAAATTTAGACGAAGGGATGAAAGGCAAAGTTGACTTTACTAAGAACGTAAAGACAGATGAAATGCCGCTAAGCATTTCGGCCGGCGTGTTTAACGGTTCTACGACTTCTCCGCCTTTGACTAGAATTATATGACAAAAAGGAGTTTTGCTCTAATTTTAGTAAGAAAAGCCTTTCGGATTATAATATACTTGTTCACCCAGCTGGAACGTAGGATACTGGCAATTCTTTACGAATTTACACACTTCTTTTTAGAAGTATCATATCTCAGTTGCCAAAAAATGTGAAAAATTAAAATAGAGGCATCGTAATATTGCACTGCTTGATGAATAGATATTGGAGGACTACGAGGGATCTCTAAAGACGTGATGGTTATTGAAAAGGACACTAATAGGCTTTCCACTGCTGGAAAACCAATCACGCATCAGAACATATGAGACTCCGTGATTCGACCAGAACCAACTTATTTAACGTGGGGGTACTATGCAAAGCCCAAAAGCTACGGTATCCGTCTCGTGCAAACATCTCGTATAGACGAATAATATTAAAATAGCACTTGAGTATATTCGTAGCAGACGAAAAGCAAAAGCGGTGGAATTGCTAAATCTAGAATTCTGCGTCTATGAGGGTCATATGTGTCTGTATATATATATATATATATATATATATATATATATATATATATATATATATATATATATATATATATATATATATATATATATACAGAGCGTGAGAGAGAGATATGTATACGTGTATACATACATATAAATATACATACATCTATGAAGTGCTTCTTTCATTTTCTATCTACCAAAATCAATTACGGCTTGTATGTGTGTACATGTGTGCGTACATGCGTGCGTGTGTGCGTGTGTGTATGCGTCCGTGTGCTTGTGTGTGTGCGTCCGTGTGCTTGCATGTGTGCGAGAGTGTATGTGTGTATTAAACTGTAGAAACGAAGGTGATGATACACCAGGCAATAATTTGATTCATATAGTATTCACATTACTTGTCAACATAAAACCAAACCTTCGTGCGTGTACAGAAAACCACGCCAATGCAGTTCAATATATAACAAGATCACTTGTCCTGATTGACATTATTCAGATACTGATAACATCATCATAAATGTCACAGTAAATTAACAAACAAAGAGACAGTCTTGTTGATATAAACATTTCTAAGACAGAATTTCTTCAAGTCACCGCCTATTGTTCCTTAATTATTAAGACTTTCATCAGAGTCAACAAATTGGGGTGAACTCGTCGATTTCATACTCAGAAACTAATTTATAATTAATTAACTGATTAAACAAAAGTGACAATTTTAATTAAATTGCGTAACTTTTTGAACGTAGCTATAATGCTTGTGTAAAAATACCAATATATATACATATGTTTGCGGGGAGATATGCTTGTAAATATGAATATAAAATTAATTTATATGCGCTAACTTAAACACACACACACACACATATACAGGGTGTTCGGGTTAAATTTGACGATTATTTACGTTTCCTCTTTTCAGGAAAAGCATTGGCGAACAGTTCACGCCGTTGGCGGGCATACGGATTAAAATAAGTGGTAGTTGAGAAAAATGTTCGACATGGAAAACTTGACGTCATTTGTATATTGGTTTCAAATTTTGGCTCAAGGCCAGCAATTTCTAGGTATGCTCTAAGTCGAACACATCACCCCTGGTGCTCAACTTGTACATATTTTTACAACCCCGGAAGCATGAAAGGCAAATTCAACCTCGGCGGAATTTGAACTCAGAACGTAAACATGAACGAAATGTCGCTAAGCATTTCCTCGGCCTGCTAACGCTTCTGCCAGATCAGCGCCTTAAATCATTTGAATATTAGAAAAGAGTTAGCTGCGTGGCAACTCGGGCAAGTGTCTTCTACTATAGCCTCGGGCCGACCAAAGCCTTGTGAGTGGATTTGGTAGATGGAAACTGAAAGAAGCCCGTCGTATATATGTATATATATATATATATATATGTGTGTGTGTGTGTTTGTGGTCTGTGTTTGTTCCCCCAACATTGCTTGACAACTGCCGCTGTTGTATTTACGACCCCGTAAATTAGCGGTTCGGGAAAAGAAACCGATAGAATAAGTACTAGGCTTACAAAGAATAAGTCCTGAGGTCGATTTGCTCGACTAAACGGTGGTGTTCCAGCATGGCCACAGTCAAATAACTGAAACAATTAAAAGAGTAAAAAGAGTAAAAAGAGAGTATCATGATGGTTTAATCCGGGTATCAAAATGTCGACATCGTGGCTACTCAATCTTCTGTGAACACTGTAAAGTCTGTAAGATGTAACATGAATATCAGGAATCCAAGTTCTTCCGAAGCGAGATAGTCATTGAGAGTGTTTCCAGTGAGGGTAACGTCATAGCACCCCACATCTTTGAGCAAGGCCTTAAGCTCAATTCAGACGGTTATGTGAAGCTGCCAGAGACTGAAGTCAAACACTTGCAACAGGGGATAGCTATTGGAAGGCTATATGCGAGGCAGCAGGATTAGACTCCTTACCATAAATCTGGAAAGAATCAAAACCGGTTTCCGGAGAATTTCTACAACTTCGCCAGCCCAAATTTCTGGCCTCCGATTTCCACGATTGTAATACCATGGATGAGTTTTTCTGAGTTGCTTTTGAGAAAGACACCAACCACTCTGCCTGAAACAGCAAGGTTAAGCTAGTGACCAAGATCAAGGAGGTGTTCGAAAATCATACAAGGGACACAGTGAGGAATACATGTGCCAGATTCCGGAACCGTCTTGAGGCCGCGGTGGTAGTTGAGGAAGGCTACTTCGAATAAAACTGTTATCTCCCAACCATAGACTAGTTGATATTTTTTAATTCTTTAAAATACTTTTATTTGAGAATGGGATATTGTCTCTGTTTTCTTTTATTCAAACTGTTAGGTTTAGCCCTAATGCATACTTTCTCTTTTACTCTTTTACTTGTTTCAGTTATTTGACTGTGGCCATGCTGGAGCGTCGCCTTTAGTCGAGCAAATCGACCCCAGGACTTATTCTTTGTAAGCCTAGTACTTATTCTATCGTTCTCTTTTGTCGAACCTCTAAGTTACGAGGTCGTAAACACACCAGCATCGGTTGTCAAGCGATGTTGGGCGGACATACACAAGCACACAAACATATACACACACACATACATACATATATATACATATATACGACGGGCTTCTTTCCGTTTCCGTCTACCAAATCCACTCGCAAGGCTTTGGTCGGCCTGGGCTATAGTAGAAGACACTTGCCCAAGGTGCCACACAGTGGGACTGAACCCGGAACAATGTGGTTGGTAAGCAAGCTACTTACCACACAGCCACTCCTACGCACGTACATATTTATTTAGTCATTGCTATCTGGGATCATACTAAATATATATACACCGCTGAGAGGCATGATGCCGTGCTTTTTGTCTGGAGGAAAATATTTTCTTAGATTTTCCCCCAGTCAAAACAATATAAAAAATATACGTAGGAGAGAGGTGAACATTGTTTCAGTAATGAATCAAAAGAAAGATAGGCGCGATCCATCTAACCTAAATTTTGTCAGAGCCGTGGTGCAATCTGTCACCTATTAAGACAAATTTCTTGCTTTGATTTATAGCAAACAGTGAATGTTACTTTTATTTGTATTCCGGAAAGCTTATCGGAATGCAAATGAAACGGTGAGCAACGTTACGGAGAGAAACAAGTTCTTGATGTTTCCACTGAAGTCCTGAATGTATAGTTGCTCGCTGATGTCATCAATCTGTGACAAAATCTTTTTTTGTCGTTTTACATGTACTTTTACATCTGAACACAGTGATTTTCAGTTCAATTGCTACAGACTCCGCCAATATTCTTACTATATATGTAACACTATGCGTATATATATTATATATATATATATATATTATATATATATATATATAATATATATATATATATATTATATATATATATATATACATATATAATAAATATTAGGGAATAAATCCAAACTTACAGGGAAAAATCAGATTTAGGATTGAATCCAATTTTATAGTAAAATATTATATTATATTAAATTAGAGACAAAACCACTATTAGGCAAATCATATAATGAAAATCTTAAGCCAATACATAAGATTATTTATTTATATTATTTAAATATATAACAAAATTATTAAAAAAATATAATTAATATAACACTACGATCGTTTCATGGCTGTTAATTTCTTTAATTTTCGAGTTACAGTCATTCATCAGGTGGTTTAAATATTTATCCTGGCGAGGTTTAAACCTCGCCAAGATAAATATTTAAACCACCTGATGAATGACTGTAACTCGAAAATTTACCTAGCCAAGTTAAATATTTAAACCACCTGATGAATGACTGTAACTCGAAAATTTAAAGAAATTAACAGCCATGAAACGATCGTAGTGTTATATTAATTATATTTTTTTAATAATTTTGTTATATATTTAAATAATATAAATTAAATAATCTTATGTATTGGCTTAAGTTTTTCATTGTATGATTTGCCTAATAGTGGTTTTATCTCTAATTTAATATAATATATAATATATATTTTTTTAATTATAAATTAGGGTATCTACGAGATACCACCATGCTGAAAATAGCAGCCATGATCTGACTCCTAAACCACCTTAATTGATCATATCGCAAACACGGAGAGAAAACAAAGAGGCAAGATGAAGCTAGTAAAAAATTACTGGATAATTCTAGATCCCGGATTTCTGATTTCGCATTTAGGAATGCTTTGCCTCCTCAGTAGAATACACACAGAAAAGAAACATAAATACATACATATCTATCTATCTATCTATCTATCTATCTATCTATCTATCTATCTATCTATCTATCTATCTATCTATCTATCTATCTATCTCTCTATATATATGTATATAAATACAACATACGAATATTTACATATACGAACGTATACATACATATATATGCACGTATGCATCATGTCTAGTTCATATATATATATATATATATATATATATATATATATATAATATATATATATTAAACCTATATATGTATAAATAATAAACCCATTCATTATATATGTACACACACGCACACACACATATAAATATATATACATATATGTGCGTGGGTGTGTGTATATATATATATATATAGATGCATTTGAAGAGAGAGAGGAAAGAGATAGATAGATAGATAGGCAGACAGACAGACATACATACAGACAGACAGATTGATAGATAGACTGATAGATAGATAGATAGATAGATAGATAGATAGATAGATAGATAGATAGATAGATAGATAGATAGATAGATAGATAGATAGATATAAAGATTCATATGTGCATGTTAAATTTCACTCCAATATTTCGAATTCCTAACTGTGTTTAACAACATCATTTGCAGAGAAACGTCTATCACCTAGTATAAAACGAAAGGGACCGCCATTTCAAGCGAAATAGTAACCAGCCAGCAGCAGTCACATATGAATTCAATTTGGGTATCAACCATTTCTCCTTGATTATATATATATATATACACTTGTGTGTGTGTGTATAAAGTCACAAATTACTGAGAAATAGCTTGATTAAATTTTATTTAAGAATGACAAATTTGTAATATCAAGACAAATTGTTTCGTAATTTAAAAGCATGTAAATAATTTATATTATCATGTTTAATAATAAATAAATTACATGCATTATTTTAAAGGAATTTTGCATTTTGCATTAATGCAGCCATGTAAGTAATATTTTTACTTTTAAATATGATAATATAAATTATTTACATGTATTTAAGTTACGAAACAATTTGTCATGATATTAGAATTTTTCTATTTTAACATGAAATTTCATCAAAGTATTTCTTAGTTAATTGTGACTTTATACATTCCTTGTCGTTTTCTCTTGTAGCGTATTATATATTCTATGGGTTTTATAGAATAATACATTAAAGAGGTTTTCTTATGAGTACCACCGATATATATATATATATATATATATATATATATATATATATTGGGTTGGCAACTAAGTTCCCGCATTTTTTAATTTAATTTTTTAAAAGTTTTAATAAAAATAACAACTAATTAATCAATAATGTATTCACCCTTGTTGTTTACAACTTCTTCCCAAAGTTCAACAAGATATTCAATACCTCGTTGGTAGAAATCACCCGATTTCGACACGAAAAACTGATCCAACCAAGCTCTCAATTCTGCATCAGTATTGAATGAAACTTTGCACATAGCATTTGAAAGAGATCGTGCCAAATCAGGAGAGTAAGGCGAGTGTGCCACCACTTCCCAGTCATGCGTTTAAATGGTTTCCCTGGTTATATTGGCGTGGTCGTGCAGCAGAAGAACTCTATGCTGCCGATTAGGTCTTTTCTCTTGAACAGCCGTGTTGAGTCGTTCCATCTGTTGAACATAGAGTTCTGCGTTGACCGTTTGGTTCCGTTCAAGCAATTCGTAATTCCCAGTCCCACCATATGCACAACATCGTATTATGCAGATGAAGATCTTGTTTCACACGCGGTGTCGCTTGTTTACCGGGGCTAAACCATTCCTTCCGCTGCTTCATATTGATGTACAGGCACCACTTTTTGTCGCCAGTAACGATTCAGTAAAGAAATCGTTGCTTGTGCCCATGAGTTGAGCGGAGATTGTGGTCCATTGATATTTGTTGTTGTCACTTAAAGCATGCGGAACTCATGCTCCATACATCTGAACCTTTCCCATCGAGTGAAGATGCTTCTCTATAGCAGTTTGTGAGCATTCCATTTTCTCTGCCAGTTCCCTTGTCGTTTGACGAGAATTTTCGTGCAAAAGTTGGTTTAATTGCTCTTCGTCGAACTCAACTGGACGGCCAGAACGAGGTGCATCTTTCAGGTCAAAATTTCCATTTTTTAACTTGGTTTACCAATCACGAGCAGTTCTTTCAGCTATGGCACCCTCTCCATACACAGCACAAATGTCGCGAGCAGCTTTTGCGGCCTTAGAACCTTGATTAAAAGCAAAAAAGAGGTGTCGAAAATGTTCGTTTTTCTTAACTTGACATTCCATTTTAATGATCTGAAGATATACAAAAATTAACTAAAATAAGTTAGGAAAGAAAAACAAAATAGATTCCAAAATGATTCAAAAACAGAATTCTCGTAAAAAAAAAAAAATAGATTCCAAAATTGAAAAAACGGCGAGAACTTAGTTACCAAACCAATATAATATTTACCGGAAAGAAAAGGGGATATTGCATCGCTTCAGATTGTCTTTTAGTTTGATTTTCAAGTGCAAGAGAGGCCTTTCAAATGACTTTCCTTTTAGGAATTAGCCAATGAGAAGTTGGTTTGGAATTCTGATATCGTTCATACGTGAGAGATGACCTAACAATCTAAGCTTCTCCTCAGTTCAAAGATTTGAGCAAAGTCGACCCTAAAATCGAGACCAACTTTGTGCAAACATGAAAGTACGCTGACCAACTGCCGCTCCTCTAAATGAAAACATTACATTTTATTGTGTTTTTGTGGCACGGGCCAATGTAAAACTTTCCCTCCACTCAAGAAAACACTTGGTAAATGATCCTTAAGCACACGTGCACATAGAATTCTCAGTTTGTTCCATTTACCAAAAGGCTTGGTACAAGAAAACCTCAAGAGACAGATGCGTGTCCATACAACATGATTACTGTTTTATTTACTGAACACTCATTTAACGTTCACGACGAGAGAATCTATTATATGTTAACCACCAGTCCTGTGTACACAACTCTGATGAGAATCCAGAATAGAAATGGAAAAAAAAGGTCGATTTCTGACACACACACACACACACACACACACATATATATATATATAAACATATAGAAAAAGCCGTAAAGTATAGTTTTATGTAATACACAGCAGCCTTGCAAATACCTTACACAAAGCTGTATTATATTATGTCCACCTTTACTGATATTTTCTCAAACATTTGTTATACAGAACTATATGTACATGTATTTGTGTATGTATAGATAGATATGTATATATTATATATGCATACATACATACATATATATATATATATGCATATATATATATGCATATATATATATATATATATATATATATATATATATATATATATATATATATGCATATATATATATGCATATATATGCATATATATATATATATATATATATATATATATATATATATATATATATATATATATTATATATATATATATATATATATATATTAATATGTATGTATGCATACTACAAGAAAATTCTAACTAAAATTGAATTCAACATTATTTTATAGTGATTAAACTATCGTAATTTATTTATCGAAGATGAAATTTTGACAAGAATGACTGACTTTATCATTTTTCGGTTTCTTAAAGTAATGATTAATATGGATAACATTACAATTGTACATGTTTGTGAGTAGGAAACGGCACAGAAATGAAACGCAACACCCTCTCCCCTCCAACACACACACACATCTAAATATATATATATATGCATGTATATCTGTAAGTGTGTGTATGTGTCTTATGTGTGTATGTACGTATTTAAGCATGTATGTATGTATAACATATGGATTCAGTTCAAGTACCGTGTAGGCCTACCAATCAGGAAATGTGAACATAATACTGTTTATCGACTAAGATTTATTTGAGGAATCGGCAAGTTTAATATAATATATCCCACTTACCACCAGATTCATTTCTCGATATATACTCTATCTCCCTCTCTCTCTCTCTCTCTCTCTCTCTCTCTCTCTCTCTCTCTCTCTCTCACACACACACACACGCACACACACATACATACATACATACATACATACATACATGCATGCATGCATACATACATACATACAGGGCCTCTGCAAGTAATATGGTAAGGTGGAGTAAAACTGCTTCCGAGGAATGGAAGTTGTTGAGATATTCTCAAATTTCGTGATGGCTATAAGGTTTTTATTTTTACGGAAGTGCACATATATCATGTCCCTGACTGATATACCGATTGAACCCACCTTTTCCAAAGTCCACGTGTGTGTATGGGGGGTTGTTGTTGGGGCTGTTACGAAAGTGTGCACCTAAGTGCCTGATTTACAAGAAAAAGAATACTAAAAATACACCGTAAATACTAGATTCCATCAAGCTGCGCGAATTAATACATATTTGCACTAACAAGGTAAAAACGAGCGTATCTCTTAACGTATTTTTGCATTGTAACCTTAATTTTTGTCTCACCCATAAGACCGTTTAAATCATGTTGACAAATTATGCAACGAACCGCTTTAAAGATCCCTCTAATATTTTAGTATCTCTGATTTGGAAATACCAAATGGGATAATGTTAGTGCTTACGAATCCATATATATATATATATATATATATACATATATACATATATATATATATATATATATATATATGTGTGTGTGTGTGTGTGTGTGTGTGTGTGTGTGTGTGTGTGTGTGTGTGTGTGTGTGTATTATAAGCATACTATACAGCGCTTGTACATTCCGTGTAAAGTTACATAATATTTTAAATGTCGGCATTGGACTGCCGGACAGTTATTTCATAAGTATTGTGAATATATATATATATATGTGTGTGTGTGTATACATACATACATACACACACATACATACATACATACATACATACATACATACATACATACATACATACATACATACATACATACATACATATACATACATTCCAATAAACTTACAAAATCCTTCTGTTATAGAATACATTCATAAACACCAACTCTAGGAATACTGGTGGAATATTCCCGCCGAAACCTTTGTGATATGCACAGATAACAGGCCGGATATTATTTGGGACAGGTGGACAAAGGTATGTACCATCATAGAGGTTAGCTGCCCTACAGATATAAATATCTCTCTTCAAATCAAAGAAAAAAAAAGAGGCTATCTATGGATAACTGCTTCGAAGCCTCCAGCTTCTACATCTAGACTATGAATTCATATTCATACCAATAATAACTGGAGTGCTAGGCTTTGTTAGTAAATGCTTAAAGGAGAATCTGGATAAGCTGAGATTCTCAGAAAGGGAAACAGACCGGCTGATTCGTACATTATAAGTCCAATCTGTGAGTGGAATAATAAAAATATGCAAGACTTTTCTCAAGTTCTAAATGTGTATTTGTCTGAGCTAACTACATCCCAAAGATAGAACCTTGTCTCTTTGTTGGAAACCGGCTGCCTCCTCAGTGGAAGATTTATGATAATTAAAAAATAGAAGAGACATATATAATACGAGTGAGTGGATAAGCGAAAGAAAATAATACACTCAACCTACTTGACAGAAGTTACATATATTTTTGATAACAGTTTGATTTAGCTGTATACGTCTTAAAGTTTCTTGAGTATCTTGGAAGGAGCCTTCCCATCAGATTCCAGTCATATGACTATTCTTGATAAATGTGTTATGCAATAAATATTAAACGGTTACATAAAACGGGAAAATGTCTTGAGGTCTCTCAGCTTTTTGCCTGAATTACAAAAATAATACTAGTCTTTGAGATAATATATGTTCCCCACTGCGAAATAATTTACAATTAGCTTTTTAATTTCAGTTTGCATTTGATATATTTAAGTCTGACTTTCATTATGATGATGATTTTGTCCTCGTTATTCAATTACTTGATGCGTAAGACTTGTCAGTATCCACTGAGAATGATGCAGGTAATATCGTTATGTTTCTTCAAAATGTAGAAGACCGAAACCATGACCATCAGCGTAGATTAATTCCAGCTGCCAATTTGTTGCAACAATGGCATTCAATTCAATATGGTCAGAGGCCTCTAGTTCCTTGCGCTTGATATTACTGACAGCATGAAAAAATTTCCAACACGCAACGGAAATGTCAATAGTACCTGTGACATACTTCAAAACATCTAGCAGTCAAGTATTTCAAAGTTACCATGATCGTCCTTTTATTCTTCTCCGGGGAGTTGAAACCAGACTTTTGAAGATTGATTATGTAAACCAAGATTTTCACAAGGGCTCAAAATATCTCATGGCATGAGTGTAAGATCAAAGAAAAGATTTGTGGACACGTATACCATTGTTGCTCAACGCATGATAGGTTTCGCTGGTCGTTCCTTTCATGATGAACAACAAGCTATTTCAGATGCTATATTTGAGGACAAAAACCCACTAACAGAATACGAAGACCAGCTACATTTATGTCATGGTCTGAAACACAACATAAAACCGAAGTTCTACCAGAGCTAAAAGGGTCAGAAATTTCTGGTGTAGTATTGTGAAGTGCGTCTTGGTTGCATCCACCTGGAAAAGAATCATTAAATATGATTACACTCACATAAGATATATTAAATATCATAGATGGGAAATTCTGTATTTCTTAATACTTTTTGCTCTGGTAGAAAGAAGACAAATATCAAGCAGCAGTTTCAAATTTCTCTGAAGGTTAAGGTGGGATAATCTGAAAACATTAACAGTATTATTGAATTAGCAAAGCAAGTAGGAAAACACACCGTGTTTTACTGGATGCAAGAGATGAAAGCTGCAAACGTGTTTCTTCTGTTTTTACACGAATAGGTGCCAGTACAAATTCATCCAGCCTCTTGTCCTCCACAAGATAAAAAACCTAGTCATATACAAAAAGGATAAAATATGTATGCGTATGTATTTTTTATATTGCTGAAGTCCTAAGAATTTCATACACTTTAGAAGATTTACAAAACTCTTATAAGATCAACAATATACAACAGGAAAATAAATTAGAAAAATTGTTTAAGTTCAATGGTACTGTATCAGCATAGGATGTGGGTTCGTATCCCACGGACAGCCGTCGAAGTTTACTATCTAAACGTGTTTTTCAACCCAATATTTACATACTGCTCTTTTCAGCTGTATATGATGTGATTCGAGAATTATTAGATCAAACAAAGGTTTACATATATAAGTTTACATATGTACGTACGTATGTATGTTTGTGCATATATATAAATACATAGAGATAGATAGACGGACAAACATACAGACAGAGGGACGAACGGACGGGTGGATGGATTGATAGATAGACAGACAGACACACATATAGATAGATAGATAGATAGATAGATAGATAGATAGATAGATAGATAGATAGATAGATAGATAGATTGATTGATTGATTGATTGATTGATTGATTGATTGATTGATAGATAGATAGGTACACAGACAGAGACAGACTGATAGTAGTAGTAGTAGTAGTAGTAGTAGTAGTAGTAGTAGTAGTAGTAGTAGTAGTAGTAGTAGTAGTAGTTCTGATTAATGAGATTAAACATTTATTCGATCTAAATTAATCAATATTCAATACTTATTCCTCGTGAAACAGCTGTTGAGAGTAACTAAATTATGAAATTTATGCTTTTCCGCTCTTTATACTCTGTGTGTGTAAATGTGTGTGTGTGTATGTGTGTGTGTGTGTCTGGCAAAGCATACATTTCCCTGATATTTCATTATATTATTACTTTCAACAGCTGTTTCATGAGGAATAAACATCTATATACCTACATACATGCGTACGCACGCATATACATACATAACACACATACATACATATATACATACATACATACATACATACATACATACATACATACATACATACATACACACAGGCATACATACATTCATATATATATATATGTGTGTGTGTGTGTGCGTAAATAGTTGAGTGTATTTTTCCTTTGTTAGCAATTAACAGGAAAGGCAAGGAATTCTTCTTCTCTGTAATTCTGAACTATTTTTTTTATTCTTTTTTCTAAAAATTCCCTTGTAAACACGGTTATAGAGCGT
>NW_021833796.1:50000-57926 GCF_006345805.1 Octopus sinensis
ATATTGGTCGTCAAGTGATGGTGGGGGGACACAACACACACACACAAACATATATATATGTGTGTGTGTATGTATATATATATATATATATACGACGGGCTTCTTTCAGTTTCCGTATACCAAATCCACTCGTAAGGTTTTGGTCGCCCAATGGTTATAGTAGGAGACACTTGCTCAAGGTGCCACGCAGTGGGACTGAACTCGAAGTCATGTGGTCGGGGTGTAAGCTTCTTACCACATAGCTACGCCATATATATTAGTGTTTGTTTTTATGTTCTGTTGTAACGAAAACTATTTTGCATTAATCTGTACACTTTTAAAGAGTACAAATTTATTATTGTTGACTGTAACTTCAAAGTTTCGGCCAGTTAATCTTGGCTTTATGTAGTCTCTGTTGAGTTAAAATCTGATTCATTGGATATACGGGTTCGAGTGGAAGAGTAATTAGGTTTTAGGTTAAGTAGTTATGGAGCGGTGTTTTATTGATTACATTTCGATTAATTGTTTAGGAGGTTTTCATATATGTAGAACTTTATAAACTGGTATGCATACTTACATATGTCGCTTTTTGGTAAGTAGGTATGGGATGTGCCAACAGTTTTAGCTATTTTGGGTTTTATCGGATTTGATCCTTTGATTTGATAATGGAAAGTTCAAATGTCCAAAGTTTAGTTCAGAATTTAAGAACGTAGTGATAGACTGTGTAAGCAATTTTATTAACTGAATTTCTTTAAGAGTTAGCAAAAAAATATAAGTAGGCGGTATGTTTTAGCTGGTCAGTTTCTCTGCTTGTTGTGATTTAGAATATTTCCTGCTTTTATTTGGAAGGTAGAAATTGTTAGTTGAGCATGTCATTTGATTAATCAAATTGCTTAAAGAACAATGAACCCCTAGAGAGAAATATACAGGCCAACAACCTTTATACCTAACCACATCATTTTGTGAACATTAAGGCACAGGTTAAACAAATGTGTGAAAACCTACTTTTGATTAGCTGATATGGAAACAGCCTTGCTTCCAAACGGACACCACACCATAGATATTTACGCATTCTACTGTGATATCCACCATGTTGGCCAGAGAAGAAAGTGAGAGAAGTCACCTCCTTTAAACTTGAGTAAAACCTGACGATCCCGTCTTCCCGGTAGGCTGGAAATCTTGAGCAGCCCTTTCGAAAGTTACCTAGAATTACATATTTTATTACCCTGTATACCTCCGGTCATTTTCTACGAGTATCTTATTAACTGAAAATGTGAAAGGTATCTTTCCGATTTCTTTCCCCTATTGTTTCGTATTATATATGTTTCAAGAGATTTATTGTTTTTGTATCCTAATGCGAGCTAAGTGAATGTTATTGGGGACTGAACTTATATCAAAAATACGGCTTTCTATGAAATTGTTATTACTCTTCATTATTTCATATAGTGACGTATCAAGTTCACACAAACTTTTATATAGACCATATCCACAAAGCGGATGAAGACTTTACAAATAACTTCCTATATGCACTTGTATAATAGAACATTCTATTTGACATTGTTCAATATTCAGAGAATCCGTTGTTTAGTTAGTATCTATATCATTGCAAAATTGCATTACGCTGAGACACTTCAAAGTAATTTATCATATCTCCTAACTAGTCTCGCCTTTCAAGTACTTTAAAGCGTAGACTAAGTGTGTTAAAGACTAGGGTAATTACTTACACGTTCATAATTCCCACCTCAAACACTTTCTTTCGTCTTTTTCACTTTTATTTCAAGATATCAGAAGACGTTCCTATATTTTCATTCACAGAATCGCATACTCATTCTCTGTACTTGTGTACCGACAAGTTCTCTTCCTTTCTCCCTCTCTCTCAGTCACCATCTCTCTCTGCACCCCCCCACTTTCTCTATCTATCTGACTTCCTTTTTTTCATGTCTGCCTCTCCTCTTTTGCTACCTGCCCTTCAATCCACTATGTTATATGCATTTGAACAAAACTCTCTGTTCCCTTCTCTCTTATATTGTTATATGTGTGTGTGTGTGTGCGTGTGTGTGTATGTGTCTGTGTGTGTACGTGTCTGTGTGTGTCTGTGTGTATATGTATTACGCATGTATGTATATATATATATATATATTTATTTACACACGCACACACATATAGATAGATAGATAGATAGATAGATAGATAGATAGATAGACACTTTTACTCTTTTACTTGTTTCAGTCATTTGACTACAGCCATGCTGGAGCAGCGCCTTTAGTCGAGCAAACTGACCCCAGGACTTATTCTTTGTAAGCCTAGTACTTATTCTATCGGTCTCTTTTGTCGAACCGCTAAGTTACGGGGACGTAAACACACCAGCATCGGTTGTCAAGCGATGCTGAGGGACATACAGAGACACAGACAGATAGACACAGACACACACACATGTATATATATATATGTATACGACGGGCTTCTTTCAGTTTCCGTTTACCAAATCCACATACAAGGATTTGGTCGGCTCGAGGATATAGTAGAAGACACTTGCTCAAGGTGCGACGCAGTGGGACTGAATTCGGAACCATGTCGTTGGTAAGCAAGCTACTTACCACACAGCCACTCTTGCACCTATGATAGATAGATAGATAGATAGATAGATAGATAGATAGATAGATAGATAGATAGATAGATAGATAGATAGATAGATAGATAGATAGATAGATAGATCCAATAAAAGTAGAACAAATAAAAATGTACTCCATCCAGTGAGAGATAAATACACAACCTAAAGAGTTACTAATAGTTTCGTGATTTTATGATACTTAAACAGGCATATATATGAAATACGCCTGCAAGATTATATCTCCAAACAATCTTGCATGCTCTGAGTATGCGTTATATATAATACAGTTCTATATTTAAGAGATGAGGAATTATGTACATCATTAACCTGATTTACATTTGACGGATATTTATCCTCATCCTGTTTGTTGTTAACACAATGTTTTGGCTGATATACCCTCCAGCCTTCATCAGGTGTCTTGGGGAAATTTCGAACCTGTGTTCTCATTTCTAAGGTATTTTTCGATGTTGCTGTTGTTGTTGTTCTTCTTCTTCTTCTTCTTCTTCTTCTTCTTATTATTATTATTATTATTATTATTATTATTATTATTATTATTATTATTATTATTATCATCATCATCATTATTATTACTACTATTATTATTATTACTATTATTATTATTCAGGTCACTGTCTGGAATCGAACTCGGAATCTTGAGGTTAGTAGCCCGCGCTCTTAACAACTACGCCACGGGCATATGGTGTAGTGGTTATTAGTGCGAGCTACTAACCCCAAAATTCCGAGTTCGATTCCAGACAGTGACCTGAATAACAATAATAATAATAATAATAATAATAATAATAATAATAATAATAATAATAATAATAATAATAATAATAATAATAACAACAACAACAACATCGATAAACACCTTAGGAATGAAAACTCGGGTTCGAAATTTCCCCAACACACCTGATGAAGGCCGGAGGGTATATCAGCCGAAACGTTGTTAACAACAAACAAGATGGGGACAAATATCCGTCAAATGTAAATAATGTAAATAATGTGCGTTATATACATTTTTTTAAAAGTAGATCAAAATATCATACAACTGCTTCCCAATGTGAAGAACATTATATCTCGTAAAAATCACCAAGAACCCACTCCCATTTGTAATTGTCGAGACCCTAAAGCCTACCCACTTGACCTGGCTTCTAAGATAAACTCCGTTATATACGATACTGAAGTTACAGCAACGCTTCGAAATAAGTCAATTTAATAGAAGAATTATATCGGGCTAAGTGAGGGCGAATTCAAAAGACGTTATGCAAACCACCTGTCTTCTTTTCGTCACATCAATAAAAGTAATGCAACTAAGTTGGCTAGCCACATATGGAATTTTAATAGCGGCCCCACACTGCATACAATTAAGTAGAGAATAATGGAGAGTCTAAGACATATGTTAAAGGATCTAAGAAATGCAACTTATGTGTAACAGAAAGATCTCATACTCTTCTTAGATCCATCAATTCCAACACACTGCTTAATTCCAGATCTGAAATTTGTAGGTGTAACCACATGGACAGGTTTCTTTTATCGAATTGGAGCGCACCACCCGCTCCAGATTGATTTACTGTCTAACAGACTTTGACATATATTCTATTGTTTTGTTCAATACCAGTTGTATTTAATGTGCTTTCTGCAATCAGGGAGGATGAGGATCTTAGTTTTCTTCATTTCGTTTTTACTCGATCCTGTTTTTTTTTTGTTTTTTTTGCACTCTTCTCACGTTTTTACTTTTTTTTCTTTATTTTCTCACTGTCCATTAAAGTATATTTAATGCATAAACAGAGTCTGAAAGATTGCTTGGAGATACATGTTGTATTTTATAAATATGCCTGTTCAAGTATCATAAAAGCATGAAACTATTTATAGCTCTTTCGGTTGTGTAATTAATTTAAATATATATATAGCCGGAATAAATAGCATACAATTTTTTATGAGCGCACCCAAAAGCTTTTTATGTAAATGGACTTGAAGTGTATATATATATATGTGTGTGTTTGTGTATTTATTTATTTATTTATATAGATGTTAGCCTTCAAAGTTCGGATCGGGCATCGAAAGCAATAATCTATCCAGGTTTGGACAACAATAATAAAAATTATTAACAATACACATCTGCTTCTTTCTCAGTTTTTCAACTCTTAGACTTCTTTTGGCCATGCTTATTTCTCTTTCGAGAGTTATAAGGATAATGTTTTAGAATCTTTTTGTAAAATACATAACCTTGACCAGAACACTAGACTACAGATTTAGTTTGTATCATAATCACAAACTCTTGAGCCCTAAAATTGCAATAGTGATGTTCTACAAGCACCTAAAAGATAGGATGGTCAATAGCATTGAAAGTATAAAACTGTAGTTTTAATATGTTTAGGGGACATTAAAAGATTAACTACAGTTACCAGGAAAATGGCAACGCACTGCTTTCAGAGAAACAACATTAATAATCTCTCTCTCTCTCTCTCTCTCTCTATCTATCTATCTATCTATCTATCTATCTATCTATCTCTCACCCTGGTAAAAATTAGCTGTGATTAGGAGTGGAGAAAATTATCCCTACCAGGTTCAGATACCCAACATTCACTTCCTCCAAATCTTTCTGCTGTATTATACACTTTCACTTCCGTTCTCATTTCTTCTTAGGTGAATATTCTCGAGTAAGGAGGCACTTCTTTTTGTTACGCAACTCATCTGATCTTCCTTCCTTTGCAATGCTAGGAAAGGATGCGTTACATTTGTTATTTTTGTTATTGTCATTTAAGCTGGTGTTTTTCGACACATTTTTCAATGAGGCTTGCCAAATTGCCTATCTCTGTTTATAGCTGTTTCTTTAATTATGAGTTTATTTCATCGTTTGAGTTTTGTATTTTTAAAAGTTTTGCAGGAGTATCCATTGCTTATAAGTTTGTTGATAAATATAATTTTTTGCTATTTCAAAGGTGACTATATCGAACCACCAATAGAAAAGACAAATCAGAAGCTTCTAAAGGTATATGTACGCAGTACAATACCTAAGAACAAACCAACTGGAATATAGAGTAAAATAAAATAAAGATAAAAGTAACTGTTAAAGGAATGAATGTCCAAAAAAACCCTAGCAGACTTTCAATTTAAGTCGTTAAATTGATTCCTTAGTGATTTTTCAAGCTTGCAATCTTCAGCAATAGTAAATTTTGGCATCAAAAGCTGCAACATATTTCTGTATAATGCTTGATAACTTTATTTTGCACTTAAAATTTAGAGACATTCTTGCAAATTCTCTACAGAATCTAATTTGCTTCTTTACTACCTTCTCAGGGAACTCAGCACTTTCAGATAAAAAGAATAATGGTTGTTTATAATATTTTAGCCATTTTATTTCCCGAGTCAACAAAGAAGTCACTGTGGGATATCTCGATCCGCTGAAAGTAACACCGTACCGACATAAGAAAAACCTAGTACACTGAAAAATGTTGTTCAACATGTTCATAAAGTCGATGACAAGATGTATTTTACCGGAGTCATCTTAAGTTAGCTAACATGGGTGTTGCAGCATCAGAACGCTGGAGGTATGATATAATTTCCTTATATTTCAATTGGGTAGGGCGGCCCACTTCTTCGGTTGAACTCTCGGGTCTATGTGCATACAATACCTATTGACATTCCTACGTTTCTTTGATTATAAGCTTGTTAAATCAAAGTAAAGCTGCAGTTAATCAACCATATTAATGCTGTCATGTGTATCATACTAAATGTATAGACACTTTTAGAAGGCACGATGCTGAAGAATTGTCTGAGATAAAATTTCCTTATTAGCTTGTGCTAAAAACACAATATATATATATATCAGAGTGACATTTACATTGTCGCCGCGCTGACTCACGAAATTGACAGAGACATTTCTTCTTTGCTGAAGCTTGTCAATGCCGTGCATCCGATTGTCATTTGCTTCATGCTTCGATATATAGGAAACAACGAATAAAATATTCACTGATATTGTGGAAGTTTGCCATGCTGTAGAAAAAACTCTGGGTACGCAATTGGAAGAGCATTGAATTAAAACTCCCATTAGTATATTATGCAAAATGAACATATATCGTTAGAACAGCATAGTGTTTATCAAATCATAACAAAAAAAAAAAATTTCACTTTTTCGGCTGGAAAAAAATCCGTGAAATATTTTAAGATCCAAATGTCTTAAAAAAAAGTTTAAAAATTGGTGAAGCATTTCTTGGTGCATTTTACCCGAAAAGAAAATAAAGGTCAGGTTGGAATATGTGTAATTGTATGGTTGATTATGGCTGAACAACATCAATAACAACAACAAAAACAATGACAATAAGAAAACAGTAATAAGAACATGTCTATGGTACTTATTATATATGGAATTAAATGAGAACTTGAACACCCTATTTGGACGGACAAAATTAAATACTCCATAGTGCTCTTCTTTCTCTACATCATAGTCTCTGACTAATATTATTAATAACAATGAGTGTTTGTCTTAGTGGTTGCAATTAAACATGTGATACTTTATTGTCCTTATATATATATATATATATATATATATATATATATATATATATATATATTATGTATACTTATATATATATACATATATATACATATACATATATATATATATATATATATATATATATATATATATATATATATATATATCAACATAGCGAAAAAAATCCCTCTATTCCTCATAATATTATCCTGTTGTATGCGATGTACAAGTGATGTTATAATCCACGCACATCATACACCCACCATATTGCCCGAGATGTTGTTAATAAACTGTGCTCGCTATTTCACACTCACCTCCGACCCTATGCAAACAAGACTGTCGTACCGTTGTATATGGCTACATTTCCGTGTTCTGATATGAGTTTACAACCAATTTCCATTGTGGGTATAAAAAAAATTAAAACAAAACAAGTTTAGATTTCCATTTTTGGACTACAGAAACTAATACAGATACTCCAATGAAATAAAAATTCACCCACCCATCTTCTCTTCTTAGCGATAAAACTTAACCCACACACTCTGGTTACGCTATACTGATTTTTTTCGTCTGCATCCCACTTTACTGACAACATATATATTACTGATACTCAAACATATACAGAAGCACATACAATTACCCTCTGTTTTCCACACACATACACACAAAGACACACATATAAATGCATGCTAGCGTTAGCATGCATCATACATACATTTAGTCGCTCCGTCATCCATTGCTTTTTTAATTGTAGAGCATACGCTATGCATACAAACTATACATATACACATACATACATATATACATATATCCATACATAGATATATAAAGAGAGAGA
>NW_021833797.1:0-20000 GCF_006345805.1 Octopus sinensis
ACATAATATATATATATATATATATATATATATATATTATATATATATATATATACATACATACATATTGTTTATCTTTAAACATTTCGAAATGGTGTTGCGAATACCTTTTTTTAATGCCAAATTAAGACACATATTTCCCCCCAAAATGTCTCAAAAATATCATCCGGGGTCCTGTATGCAAATTTGAGCCTATATTACATACTGTAAGGCACTGAAAATCTTTTTACCCGAATATGCGCTGCTGAAAATGATGTGCATCTAAGATGCCCGTACGTCTCTTTTGCCGTCAAATTATGCCATCGAATACTGTGTTGTCATGAGAGGGTATGGGTTTTTAATAAATTAATTCAATTCAATTTACTTGAATATAATTTTGGTAATTAAACACAAATGCGAAGGAAAACAACAATATATATATATATATGATATGTTTCACTCATTATACTGCACTTTTACATCATAGGAAGAAACCTCGTTCTCAATTGGAAAAGCGGAAAAATTGTATACAACGAAGGCAAGCCTTCTTTGGTGGCATTAAAATGACCAGTTCAGAGTAGTGCAAATGGACGAACAGACAGAGCAATAGACAGAAACAACTCTCTTAGTAAAAAAGAAAAAAAAAACAAAAAGAAGAAAAATCTATGGAAGGTACGTCTAAGAGTCAAGGGATTAAATGAAAACTGACAGTGAAGGAAATGCGTGGAAAAGGTCAATCGTTTGTTTGCTGTGTCAGCAAGTCAGTGTGGCTCGGCGTTTGCAATGCCAGTTAGACGAGTTCGTTCATTATTGATTAACTGATTAATTCACTTCGCTATTATTTCTATTTATTCCTGACCAAAACTAAATGAAAGATGGCTGACATCAAAGGCGATGTTACCTTATTACCATAATTGTTATAGTTGTTGTTGTTGTCGTTGTTCTTGCTGCTGCTGTTGTTGTTGTTGTTGTTGTTGTTGTTGTCGTCGTTGTTGTAGTTGCTGTTATCGTTGTTTACTCCCGTGTCAGATCTGATCGAGTAAAAAGACCGATGATCAAAGACGTTCTTGCCGTGAACATCCAGTCTCTATAAACATCATGGATTACATTGTTGAAAGCCTTCTTTTATTTAAGACAATATGATGTGATTGGAGAATGATTTGTTAGCTATTTCTAGCAAATCGAGCAACCACGTAAAGGCTACAGTATTCACTCATTTTTGAAGGTAATGGATTGGCAGAATCGTTTGAGCATCTGACAATTGCTTTGCGGAGTTTGTTCCGACTCTTTGCATTTTGAGTTCGGGTCATCATCCTTTCGGGGTCGATGAATTTAAATACCAGACATATAGTGGGGGACTAATAATTGATTGTTACCCACTCGTTGACTCACAGTATTGTTATAAGAGAGTCATAATTAAATATCGTTGGAAGAAATAGTAGAGCACCGGGACTTAGTTATGCTACTTTACGTTCTGAGTTCAAATTCAACAAGAAGCAACTTTATCACTAATCCTTGAAGTACCACGTCCAGAGGTCGGTTGAGGGAGGTAAGCATCTTCCTTTAAAAATTTGTGGCCACGAGGCCACATTATTATTATTATTATTATTATTATTATTATTATTATTATTATTATTATTATTATTATTATTCAGTAGTATATTTTTTATATCGTGATTTCACTTCACTACCGAGCGCAGCTCTGTGTGCCTTATTATTATTATTATTATTATTATTATTATTATTATTATTATTATTATTTTTATTCCTTCTTCAAATTTGCTTCCATTTCTCGCCGAGTGTTTTCTGTACACCCAGGGCAGAGAAGCTCATTGTATGCATTCCCAGATTACACACGCAAATTTGCAGGTAAAATATGTATTGAAAAATTAATAAATAAATAAATTCATGAATGGATGTTGTTTTCACAGCGATAATACTCTTCTCAGTATATGAACCGTTCCAGTTAATACGATTTTTTGCACTTCTTGTAGGGATGGTAAGCCTGGTATCATTTTCAAATAGGTTTCAGTACCTTTTTTTAGCATTCCTAGAGATCCTACAACCACTGGTACTGTAGTCGCCTTGAGATGCCACATTTTTTCAATTTCTATTAGCAAGTCTTTATATTTACTGATCTTGTCAAATTCTTTTGCCGCTACATTGTGATCGCATTATTATTATTATTATTATTATTTATTATTATTATTATTATTATTATTATTATTATTATCATCATTATTATTATCATCATTATTATTATCATCATTATTATTATTATCATTATTATTATCATCATTATTATTATCATCATTATTATTATTATCATTATTATTATCATCATTATTATTATCATCATCATTATTATTATTATTATTATTATTATTATTATTATTAATACGAAGGCGGCGATCTGGCAGAATCTTTAACATGCCGGGCAAAATGCTTAGCGGTTTTTCGTCTTTCACTATGTTCTGAGTTTAAATTCCGCCGAGGTCGACTTTCCCTTTCATCCTTTCGGGATCGATAAAGTAAGTACGAGTTGAGTACTGAATCGATGTGATCGACTGTCCCCCTACCCACAAAATCCAGGCCTTGTGCCTATAGTGGAAAGGATTATTATTATTATTAAAATAGTCTTTCTCTTGTTTTATTTCAGATGCGTCATTATTCGGTATATCTATTTCTTTACTACCCACAAGGGGTTAAACATAGAGGGGACAAACAAGGACAGACAAACGGATTAAGTCCATTATATCGACCCCAGTGCGAAACTGGTACTTAATTTATCGACCCGAAAGGATGACAGGAAAAGTCGACCTCGGCGGAATTTGAACTCGGAACGTAACGACAGACGAAATACGGCTACGCATTTCGCCCGGCGTGCTAACGTTTCTGCCAGATTCGGTATATCGCTGTTCCCTAAACGAGTGCATAAGGTCTTTGCCTTACATGCCCACATACATACATACCCACATACATACATACATACATACATACATACATACATACATACTTATCTATCTATCTATCTATCTATCTATCTATCTATCTATCTATCTATCTATCTATCTATATATATATATATATATATGTATATATATAGATAGATAGATATATATTGTTTGTACCTTGTCTACTCTCATATCCCATATCTCGCTTATTTTCTTTTCCAGGTCCTTGTACTTTTGTAACCATTCAAATTTGCACCGGGAAATGATTTCTGCTCAGAAACGATCAAGATATTTATAAGAGGCTTGGCCCCCGTGCCATCCGTCAACTACAGAAATCATTTTCGTGTCGTATCACAATACTACAACAGAACTATTTCACCTCAACATCGTGTCAGCCCACATAAAGGATAAGAGTGATTTCACGGCATTCAAACGGTGTGAATGTTCGTATGTGTGAACCAACGTTCTTTCAGTAACAAACGATGATCGATGTCACATCTCAAAAGACAACCATTAGATAACATTGACAAGTATATTAATTTGATTTACTATCCATATTAGTATATAAAATGCAACAATTAGCTGTTATTTTTGACGGCACGGGGCCAGCTAGTATAATATGAATTACAATAATAAAATATAGAGATTAAAACATATATAGACGAACATACACACGGGCACGCGTGTAGTCAAGTGAATGACATTCGCTTGGCGACCGCGTCTATATATATGGAATGGAAGCACTCCGTCGGTTACGACGATGAGGGTTCCGGTTGATCCGATCAACGGAACAGCCTGCTCGTGAAATTAACGTGTAAGTGGCTGAGCACTCCACAGACACGTGTACCCTTAACGTAGTTCTCGGGGATATTCAGCGTGACACAGAGAGTGACAAGGCCGGCCCCTTGAAATACAGGTACAACAGAAACAGGAAGTAAGAGTGAGAGAAAGTTGTGGTGAAAGAGTACAGCAGGGATCAGCACCATCCCCTGCCGGAGCTCGGGAGCTTTAGGTGTTTTCGCTCAATAAACACTCACAACGCCCGTGTCTCGGAATCGAAACCGCGATTCCTACGACCGCGAGTCCGCTGCCCTAACCACTGGGCCATTGCGCCTCCACGTCTATATATATATATATGTTCATGTCAACGAGTGTATACGCATCCTTCTTAATTTTGACTATCTTTGGTTTTATTCTCTATCCTTTATGATTGTAATTTATGTTATTATATATTCACTATCGACTATAAAAAAATAAAAAAAAAACGTCCGCCCTTTTAAAACCTACCCAGGATCATGGGCCCGGTTTCCTGGTTTCAATGGCGTACGTGTTCCCCAGCTGGACGGGACGTCA
Organism: Octopus sinensis; assembly: GCF_006345805.1. NCBI lineage: Eukaryota > Metazoa > Mollusca > Cephalopoda > Octopoda > Octopodidae > Octopus > Octopus sinensis. The sequence continues at coordinate 4,287 of NW_021833797.1, forward strand.
GTTACTCATTTTTGCCAGCTGAGTGAACTGGAGCAATGTGAAACGAAATATTTTGCTCAAGAACACAACGCGTTGCCCGGTCCAGGAATCGAAACCACAATCTTACGATCATGATGCTGACACCCAAACCACTAAGCCACGCGCCTCCACACTGTCAACTAAAGCTAATCCTATTTGCTGTTTACAACCCCAAAATCACTTTATTTTCCATCAGCGTACCCACATACAACGAGCAAGAACGACATGCCAAGGAGAACTCAGTAAACCTAGTAGGATATCCATTTCACCACAAGCACCTGATGTGACACAGCCTGCAACACAACAAGATGCATAATATCCTACCCCTAAGGAACAACTGCAGGATTATTCGAAACGATTGTCGTACTGAATAAAATTCGTGCTAAATTCATCTTCCGTTTCCTTTATCAATTATATACATATATATTATATACATATATATAAGATATATATATAAGAGATGGTGTTGTGGATTTCCACTTCCAGCTGAAACTCGAGTTTTATCTTGACTACCGAGTAATGTAACATATGGTATAGATTAAATTTCCTCTATTAACATATATTGGGTGTCCTCTTCTTCTTTCTTTTTGTTATCTTACCGTTTTATCAATATATATATATATAATATATATATACAATAAAGGGTAAAATTTTAATTAATTGACTAATAATTAATAATTTTACTAAATAGTTCGGTATGTTAAAAGAACCATTATCGGTAAACTTATACAAAAATTCTATAATTATGAGCATAATTATAATAGAGGTTCAGCAAAATTTGCTTCACCACATACCGACATTTAGAAATAGCAGTTAAAATACTATTTTACCACCGTAAGATACTACCTTAAGATTATGCTCATAATTATAGAATTTTTGTATATATAGGCGCAGGAGTGGCTGTGTGGTAAGTAGCTTGTTTACCAACCACATGGTTCCGGGTTCAGTCCCACTGCGTGGTATCTTGGGCAAGTGTCTTCTACTATAGCCTCGGGCCGACCAAAGCCTTGTGAGTGGATTTGGTAGACAGAAACTGAAAGAAACCCGTCGTATATATGTATTTATATATATATTCGTGCGTGTGTTTGTGTGTCTGCGTTTGTCCCCCTAGCATTGCTTGACAACCGATGCTGGTGTGTTTATGTCCCCGATACTTAGCGGTTCGGCAAAACAGACCGATAGAATAAGTACTGGACTTACAAAAGAATAAGTCCCGGGGTCGAGTTGCTCGATTAAAGGCGGTGCTCCAGCATGTTCGCAGTCAAATGACTGAAAAAAAGTAAAAAAAGTTTAAAAAAAAGTATATATATCCGTGTGTGTGTGTATGTGTGTGTGTATGTGTGTGTGTGTCTGGTGTGTGTGTGTATGGATCTATCTATCTATCTATCTATCTATCTATCGATCTAATCCTATCTAATCTATCTATCGATCTATCATCTCTTCTATATATGTATATATATATAAGGTATATATATATATATATATATATATATATATATGTATATAATATAATATATAATATATATATATATATATATATATATATATATATGTATGTATGCTTGTATATTCATACATTTTCATCCCATGAACATCGCGTATTATGAACTCAAACGTTTTTAAATGCACACAAGCATTTATTCTAGTTTGTGAGCATTTTCATGTTTTAATCATTTATTTTTATGTCTTTGAATATTTATATTATTGTATCTTGTAGCATTTTTGTGTCTTTGAATTTTTGCATATTTATATCTTCTTCGTATTTGTTCGCTTATATCTTTGTATATTTGTAGTTTTGAACATTTGCATATACATTTAGCTATATATATATATATATATATTATATATTTACATGCACTGGTTTACGTCTACAAGCAGACTCACGTATCCGGGCGTCTCTGCATATATTTACCTACATTTGTATACAGCTGTATCCATCTCTATCAGATCAAGCAAGCGTAAGCGTATATACATGTCTGCATATAAAATTTCACCGGAAGTGTGTTTATGCATACGTCGGTATGTATAAAAGTTAGGGTGTGTGGGTAAATTGTTTAAATGTGACAGTATGCATGAATACGACGTACTTCTGTATATGCAAAAATCCGTGCGCTGGAGCAGGCGTGGCTGTGTGATGAGAAGCTTGCTTCTGAAACATTTGGTTTCCGGTTCAGTCCCACTGTGTGATACCTTGAACACGTGTCTTCTTTTTCTACTATAGGCACAAGGCCTGAAATTTTGGGGGAAGTAGTAAGTCGATTACATCGACCCCCTGTACTCAACTGGTACTTAATTTATCGACTCCGAAATGATGGAAGGCAAAGACTACCACTGCGGAATTTGAACTCAAAATGTAGCGGCAGACGAAATACCTATTTCTTTACTACCCACAAGGGGCTAAACACAGAGAGGAGACAGACAAGGACAGACAAACAGATTAAGTCGATTATATCGACCCCAGTGCGTAACTGGTACTTATTTAATCGACCCCGAAAGGATGAAAGGCAAAGTCCACCTCGACGGAATTTGAACTCAGAACGTAGCGGCAGACGAAATGACAGGCAAATATACTACAGTATTCGACCGTAGGTAATATCACAAGCTGTCAAGCGGTAGTAGAGGACAAACACAAAGACAACGCACAAATAAACACAGGTACACACATATGACGAAGGAAGAAAAGGAATGAAAAATCCAGGCGAATAATTTGTACGCTTTCCATAGGGATCAAATTTGGCTAGCTAAATTGTATGATTGGGGGAAAACTAAAATGCAACTAATACTTCGAGGAAACATTGCATATCCTTACATCTAAATATAACATATTAAATAAAAGAGAATAAAGCAATGTTAAGACGAACTATTATATATTATATATATATATAGATATATATATATATATATACCACACTACATACATATTGAAACTCTTATGCTAGAAATAGATCCGCTATGGTCTTACCACTAAGAAATGTTCTCTAGAAAAATTTAGCAAAACAACCAAAACGTAATCGAGCAAGACAAAAGAAAAAGCAATACAAATATGGATTATTCGCATACATTTCACTATTAACATTACGTAATTTTACTTACATAAATGTCCGTAGATCATCGGCGCGACCGTCTAGATGAATATAATTTGCAGGACTGTCTACTAGGACGTACGCACAAAGTCAGACTTGTAAACAGTCCTAACCATTACACTCGTGGTTACTATTTCAAATGTCCTCGTTTTGGCGCGATAAATTACCAGAACCCCCCTCTCCCTCTCTTTCTCTCTCTCTCTCTCTATATATATATATATATAAGAATTTTAAAGACTTGCCTCAATAAATAAAGTATTGATTATTGTTCCTCGGTATAATATGTTGGGTCTGCCCTTCTCGATCCAGTATATTAAGTATATTTAACTAAACATGTATTTACTATTTATATGATTATTTATCTTACTATTTTATTTAATTATTTTAGTTATCGTAATTTTATAATCATTTATTATTATTGTTTTATTGTCATTATTATTGTTTTGATTTCTTTAAAATTCAGTAATTAGATTACAGAATGAATTTTTAATTCCTTTTAATTATTTTTAATTGCTTTAAAAATTATTTTTAGTTAACCTTTAATTTATTTTTAATGTTTTAAGTTTGAATTTATTTTGAATGTAATTTTTCTTTGCTTTATTTTGTTCCATCTTAATTTTTTAAATCTTAATTTATCTTAATCGCATTACAATTTAAAAAAATTTTATATTTTTTCTTTTAAGGAAAATGATTTTTTGAACTGGAATATATCCTTAGGAAATAATATGCCGATTATTTTCCTTTAGAATTCTCATTAACACTTGCTGTCTTCCTCTAGTCATAGTTTATATTTTGCTTGAACTTTGATCAAATGACATTTCCATTGTGCCATAAATAATTATCGATTGAAGAACTTAGGTTCTACTTACATCATCTGCCTATTTAAATTGATCAGTAACAGTTTAAATATGTGGAGGCGCGTGGCTTAGTGGTTAGTTGAACTCATGATCGTAAGGTTGTGGTTTCGATTCCTGGACCGGGCGATGCGTTGTGTTCTTGAGCAAAACATTTCATTTCACGTTGCTCCAGTCCACTCAGCTGGCAAAAATGAGTAACGCTGCGATGGACTGGCGTCCCGTCCAGCTGGGGAACACATACGCCATTGAAACCGGGAAACCGTCCCTTATGAGCCTGGCATGGCTTGAGAAGGAACATTTTCTAGTAGTGGAGGTGCAATGGCCCAGTGGTTAGGGCAGCGGACTCGCGGTCGGAGGATCGCAGTTTCGATTCCCTGACCGGGCGTTATGTGTGTTAAATGAGCGAACACATCTAAAGTTCCACGAGGCTCCGACAGGGGTGGTGGCAACCCCTGTTGTACTCTTTCGCCCCAACTTTCCCTTCCTCTTTCTTCCAGTTTCTTGAGTAACGCTGCGATGGACTGGTGTCCCGTCTAGCTGGGGGGAATACATGCGCCATAGAAACCGGGAATTCGGGTCCATGAGCCTGGCTAGGGTTGAAAAGGGCGCATAAATAAAATCAATAGTATAAATGGTATAGGAATTTTTCAAGTTGACGAGTGGGATTGGAGAAGGTATCATATTACATCTCTTGTATGATTTGATAATTACTGCGGAAATACCTCCCCTCTCCCTTATACTGACCAAATATTGTTAGTTTTACGACTATCTTCATTGAAATGTTGTCTGTTGTCAACAATGTGGTATACCTTTGATAAGGATAGGATGATGTTAAATTTCTCTATTAGAATCTTAGTAGATCAAATATAAGATCAATAAAATTGTATAATAACTGCTTATATATATATATATTATATATATATCTATCTATATAATATATATAATATATATTATATATATATATATATAATATATATATCTATAAATAATATTAATATATATATGTATATATAACATGTATGCGGCTGAAGAGAGCTTTAAACCATCTTTTATATCTATTATGCACTGATGTAAGAACACACCGTTTATAGAGTTTGAAACACGTGTACCGCGATATCCTTTGTGTTCTGTTTTTGACTTTATTTGATATATTCTCTCTCACCTCTGTCACTATCTGGCGTATACAGGTGCTTACACTTATCAAGTATTCACCCTAAATTTGTAGTATATATATATATATATACAAAGAAGTAAATATATGGCACAACGAAGTACCGATATTTACTGGAAATAGCGAACGTAATAATACGACGCTAATGTATAGCTTCACCGCGTATGTACTAGCAAAAATGCGTGAGTGCAACAAACTAGAAAAAAAATTGTCTTACCTCCAGGGAGAACTTCTGAAAGATGAAATACCTAGAAAAGGATAATGTGGGACCGGCGTCGGTTTCAGATTTTTCAAGATATGCCTGCACACATATACTTGATCTATCTTCATCAGCCAAACATAAACCACGACAACATTTCAGATGTTACCACATTAATGCCAATACAGTCGACTGAAACGCCGAAACGCTAACAGAACGAGAACGGTGAAGAAGTTTCAATAAATTAGTAATGCAATACTAGAGTATTGCTTTCCAGTAAAGAATAGCCTGTGAGGGAAAAATATACAAAGAAGTAAATATATGGCACAACGAAGTACCGATATTTATTGGAAATAGCGAACGTAATAATACGACACTAATGTATAGCTTCACCGCGTATGTACTAGCAAAAATGTGGTAACATCTGAAATGTTGTCGTGGTATATGTTTGGCTGATGAAGATAGATCAAGTATTTGTGTGCAGGCATATCTTGAAAAATCTGAAACCGACGCCGGTCCCACATTATCCTTTTCTAGGTATTTCATCTTTCAGATGTTCTCCCTGGAGGTAAGACAATTTTTTTCAAGTTTGTTGCACATTTTTGCTAGTACATACGCGGTGAAGCTATACATTAGCGTCGTATTATTACGTTCGCTATTTCCAGTAAATATCGGTACTTCGTTGTGCCATATATTCATATGGCACAATATATGGAAAGCAATACTCTAGTATTGCATTACTAATTTATTATATATATCATTATTATTATTATTATCATTATTGTTATTATTATTATCATTATTATTACAACGAAAGGTGCCTCAGGAAATGCTGTGTGGTAATTTTTCACACTTTATTTCCAGCCGGGATCAATAAAATAAAGTACCAGTCAATTACTGAGGTTGATGTCCTTGACTGACAACCATTCCCTCAAAATCCCTAGCCTTGTACATTAAATTGTCAGAAAAACTGTTTTGTGATATTTGTTCCAGCTCTTTGTGTCCTTTGTTCATATCCCGCCGAGGTCAATTTTTACCTTTAATCTTATCAGGGTCGATAAAATAAAGTACTAGTAAAGTACTAAGGTCTATGTATTCGACATGCCTCTTCCCTCAAAATTACTGGCCCTACGCCAAAAACTAGAAAAAAATTATTATTTTCTGCTGACAAAGGAAATATGGTTTACAAGTCGAAGCGAAAGGGTTTTAATACTAGAAAAAGAGTTTTCACCCATGGTACTAGCATGCAAATAACGCCAAAATTTAGTCTCTTCTTATAGAGGGTGACAAAAAACATAAAAATAAGGTTTGTGTTTTACTCTTATAGAAAATTTTAATTTTTCCTCTCAATGTCAGTGACAAAAAAATACGGCTATAAACATTTCAACCACGCCTCCAAAAGAAAAGCGAAAATAATTTTAAAAATATATTTCACACACAGGAAACAAATAGATAAAAGAATTATAATCAAATTACCACTCAAAATATTATTAATATACACAGACATGAAGAAAACACAATCATTTTATTTCAATATTTCAACCGAGTATAGATCGTGTCATCGTCTACAACAATAAAACTACGCTTGCACGTGTTGCTCCGGGTGCAAGCACGAACAACGATAAAGTATCTTTTGCTAGTATTTTGTCCAACAGGAAAACTCTAATAGAATTTTTTTTTTTTTTTTTTTGAAAGAAATATTTTGTAAACATTTTGTGCGCTGAAGTTAGGCCAGATTTCCACAATCAGCTCAAGAGGCCCGTGAGAGAAGTACAGTAACGTACCTCTATCTACTAAAAGATCCAACGCGTTTTCTGATATTTTAGGTAAAATATTCTTCACTCAGAAAGGTACCATGTGTATCGTGGAGGAGGATACGAAAGCCCAAGCGCAAATGGTACACGAGACACCAACCCTTACTGGTTTCACAGTATTTGAGAAGGAGGAATATAAGGGTCACCGTCAAGGACGTTAGTGATGATTGTCGACCCCCTTAGCTTATATTCACCGTCGTGAGAGAATGTGGGCAGACGGTAAGGACAAATGGAAAAACTTTGACGATACGCAGTTGGTTGAGATCACCATGGACATACAGCTTTTCATGATTCTGCAACACCACAAAACAAACCCAAAGTGGGCACATTCTGCAGTGAGAACAGAGAGAATATTTTAAATATCAGTATCCTAGGTAGTCAATGTCAAGTTCTTCATGTGAAAATGTTGTCATAAAGTCTGTCTCTTCAGACGTTTTTCAAACACAGTTCAGCACAGCTTGCTCAAGAACTCGCTCTAGTCTATTCTCTTCAACGATATATATATGTACAAGGCGGCGAGCTGGCAGAAAGTTAGCGCGCCGTGCGAAATGCTTAGCGGTATTTCGTCTGTCGTTACGTTCTGAGTTCAAATTCCGCCGAGGTCGACTTACACACACACACCCACAACACACACACATATATATATATATATATATGTAACTGACCAAGGTGGCAAGATTGCAGAAATGTTAGCACGCCGGGTGAAATGCGTAGCCGTATTTCGCCTGCCGTTACGTTCTGAGTTTAAATTCCGCAGAGGTTGGCTTTGCCTTTCATCCTTTCGTGGTCGATAAATTAAGCACCAGTTACGCACTGGGGTCGATATAATCGACTTAATCCGTATGTCTGCCCTTGTTTGTCCCCTCTATGTTTAGCCCCTTGTGGGTAGTAAAAAATAGGTATTTCGTCTGCTGTTACGTTCTGAGTTCAAATTCCGCCGAGGCCGAATTTGCATTTCATCCTTTTGGGGTCGATTAAATAAGTACCAGTTACGCATTGGGGTCGATTTAATCGACTTAATCCGTATGTCTGCCCTTGTTTGTTCTCTCTGTGTTTAGCCCCTTGTGGGTAGTAAAGAAATAGGTATTTCATCTGTCTTTACATTCTGAGTTCAAATTCTGCCGAGGTCGACTTTGCCTATCATCCTTTCGGGATCGATAAAGTAAGTACTAGTGAAAGACTGGAGTTGATGTAATTAACTAGTCCCCTCCCACCAAATTTGAGGCCTAGTGTCTCCAGTAGAAAGGTTATATATAACTAACCAATTGAGTGGTAGGAACCACATAAGGTTTAAAAAAAAGAAGGGATTTTTGCTCTTAATTTGAGACGGGGGGGGGGGAATTGATACGGACTTCGCAGTGAAACGCATTCATCCATTTACCGTTAGATATAGAGATCGAAATTCGTCAATGGAGTGGTTTCACTTTTCTTCTCGTTGAAAATGGTACAGATAATATCAAGTATCATTTCACACTCACTACCTTTGTACAAGAAACAACTTCCTTCTCTCTTTCTCTCTCTCCCTCTTTCTCTTTATCTCGCCCTCTTCCTCTCTCCTTTGTCTTTCCTTTCTGTCATGTCTATATAGCTATTCATAGTTAGTTAGATATAGGCATCCAGCCAAAATATAGTCAATTCTTTCACCATATTGCTTAAATAAGCGACATCAAAGCTCATTTTTCTTTCGCTAGTTGAAAAAAAAAAATAAATGAATAAACTATAAAAAAAAAATGAATAAATAAAAATAAACATAAAGAAATAAAAAAAGAAAAAAAAAGGAATAATCATGATTAGGGTTTATAATGATTTAGATTGGCAAGAAGCCACAAACCTGTTGGAGAAGAGCAAAGTCAACCGAATCGATCCCATTAGATTACTGATACATACACAGGCATTCATCATGTTGCAGAAATACTTGCTTCGTGATACGATTTACGTAGCGCGAAACCTATTCTTCATTGACTTCTGTATTTCATGGGATTCCATGAACACAGAAGTCAGTGGAAAATACGTTTTGTGATACGCATATCTATGTTACAATAGAAGCTTTAGAAACGCAACATTTCCGTAATGCGGCATATTTCCGTAGCACGAAACCTAGTCTTCATTGACTTCCGTATTTAATGGAATTCAATGAACACAGAAGTCAGTGGGAAATACGTTTTGTGATACGAATATATACGTTACAATAGAAGTTTTAGAAACGCAACGTTTCCGTAATGCGACATATATCCGTAGCACGAAACCTAGTCTTCATTGACTTCCTTATTTAATGGAATTCAATGAACACGGAAGTCAATGGGAAATACGTTTTATGATACGAATATATGTTACAGTAGAAGTTTTAGAAATGCAACGTTTCCGTAATGCGGCGTATTTCCGTAACACGAAATCTAGTCTTCAGTGACTTCCGTATTTAATGGGATTGAATGAACACAGAAATCAATGGGAAATACGTTTTGTGATACGAATATATACGTTACGGTAGAAGTTTTAGAAATGCAATGTTTCCCGTAACGCGGTGTATTTCTACATTTTATATAAAACACATGGAAATAATGAACGGGAAAGTTAACCCTCGGTTGGATTTTCACGCAGGAAATAATGTATCCAGTTCAAGTGATTCAATGATTTTGCTACCCGCCTCCACCCCAGTGGAGCTTAATGTAATTGTAATTTTTTTCTCTATCTGGAGATGTGGATCAAACCAGCCTCCGAGCATTTAACTGGGCCACCTGTTTAAAGCCCCAAGACGCTGTTGGACGGGATAACCTTACTTATTCAGGTAGTGGAGGCGCAATGGCCCAGTGGTTAGGGCAGCGGACTCGCGGTCATAGGATCGCGGTTTCGATTCCCAGACCAGGCGTTGTGAGTGTTTATTGAGCGAAAACACCTAAAGCTCCACGAGGCTCCGGCAGGGGATGGTGGTGATCCCTGCTGTACTCTTTCACCACAACTTTCTCTCACTCTTACTTCCTGTTCCTGTTGTACCTGTATTTCAAAGGGCCAGCCTTGTCACTCTCTGTGTCACGCTGAATATCCCCGAGAACTACGTTAAGGGTACACGTGTCTGTGGAGTGCTCAGCCACTTACACGTTAATTTCACGGAACCCTCATCGTCGTAACCGACGGAGTGCTTCCATCCCACTTATTCAGGTATCGAGCTACAGGCCTACCAACTTTTCGTCGTTGGTTTTTTTTTTGCTTCTGTCATCGCGTCGTAGTTCCTTAGAACGGTACAGGTCACTTCGATGTGTTCGGTGTCCGATGTGTTTGGTGTCATGTTGATGATCCTGTCATCGACATAGACAAGATCGAATCAGGATCGACAACAAAAAGCTTGTCATTTGCTGATGTTACAAAAAAAGGTTCAGTCCATCGAACAAAAAAATAACAAAAAACAAAACACCCCCACCAAAGAAAAGCAAACAAAAACAAAAGCGAAAGAGAAACAAAAAAAAAAAATCAGCATTTGGGACAAGCTAAGAAACGCATCAACAGACTGGTAGAAAAATTAGTCCTGATACCACCGCAGCTCCTGCATCAAACAGACAACTAGACAGTGATACATACATATATATCTATTTCTTTACTACCCACAAGGGGCTAAATATAGAGGGGACAAACAAGGATAGACAAAGGGATTAATTCGATTACAACGACTCCAGTGCGAAACTGGTACTTTACTTATCGACCCCGAAAGGATGAAAGGCAAAGTCAACCTCGGCGGAATTTGAACTCAGAACGTAACGACAGACGAAATACCGCTAAGCATTTCGCACGGCGCGCTAACGTTTCTGCCAGCTCGCCGCCTTGTACATATATATATATCGTTGAAGAGAATAGACTAGAGCGAGTTTCCTCTGAGCAAGCTGAACTGTTTGAAAAACGTCTGAAGAGACAGACTTTATGACAACATTTTCACATGAAGAACTTGACATTGACTACCTAGGATGCTGATATTTAAAATATTTCTCTCTGTTCTCACTGAAGAATGCGCCCACTTCTGGTTCGTTTTGTGGTGTTGCAGGATCATGGAAAGCTGTATGTCCATGGTGATCTCAACCAACTGCGTATCGTCAAAGTTTTTCCATTTGTCCTTACCGTCTGCCCACATTCTCTCACGACGGTGAATATAAGCTAAGGGGGTCGACAATCATCACTAACGTCCTTGACGGTGACCCTTATATTCCTCCTTCTCAAATACTGTGAAACCAGTAAGGGTTGGTGTCTCGTGTACCATTTGCGCTTGGGCTTTCGTAACCTCCTCCACGATAAACATGGTACCAAATACCCTCCCTTTCTGAGTGAAGAATATATCACCTAAAATATCAGAAAACGCGTTGGATCTTTTAGTAGATAGAGGTACGTTACTGTACTTCTCTCACGGGCCTCTTGAGCTGATTGTGGAAATCTGGCCTAACTTCAGCGCACAAAATGTTTACAAAATATTTCTTTCAGAAAAAAAAAAATTCTATTAGAGTTTTCCTGTTGGACAAAATACTAGCAAAAGATACTTTATCGTTGTTCGTGCTTGCACCCGGAGCAACACGTGCAAGCGTAGTTTTATTGTTGTAGACGATGACACGATCTATACTCGGTTGAAATATTGAAATAAAATGATTGTGTTTTCTTCATGTCTGTGTATATTAATACTATTTTGAGTGGTAATTTGATTATAATTCTTTTATCTATTTGTTTCCTGTGTGTGAAATATATTTTTAAAATTATTTTCGCTTTTCTTTTGGAGGCGTGGTTGAAATGTTTATAGCCGTATTTTTTTGGCACTGACATTGAGAGGAAAAATTAAAATTTTGTCTAAGATTAAAACACAAACATTATATTTGATTTTTGTCACCCTCTATAAGAGGAGACTGTGGAGTGACATGGCCTAGTGGTTAGAGCAGCGGACTCGCGGTCGAGGGATCGCGGGTTCGAATCTCAGACCGGGCGATGTGTGTGTTTACGAGCGAAACACCTAAGTTCCATGCGGCTCCGACAGAAGGTAATGGCGAACTTCTGCTGACTCTTTCGCCACAACTTTCTCTCATTATTTCCTCCTGCATCTTGTAGCTCACCTGCGACGGACTGGCGTCCCATCCAGGTGGGGAACTTATACACCAAGGAAACCGAGAAACTGGCCCTTATGAGCCAGGCATGGCTCGAGAAGGAACAAATAACAAACAATAAGAGGAGACTTAACTGTGGCGTTATTTGCATGCTAGTATCATTGGTAAAATCTATTTTTCTAGTATTAAAACCCTTTCGCTTCGACTTCCTTTGTCAGCAGAAAATAATAATATTTTTCTAATTTTGGCGCAGAGCCAGTAATTTTGAGGGAAGAAGCAAGTCAAATACATAGACCTCAGTACTTTAGTAGTACTTTATTTTACCGACCCTGATAAGATTAAAGGCAAAAATTGACCTCGGCGGGACTTGAACAAAGGACACAAAGAGCTGGAACAAATATCACAAAACAGTTTTTCTGACAATTTAATGTACAAGGCTAGGGATTTTGAGGGAATGGTTGTCAGTCAATGGCATCGACCTCAGTAATTGACTGGTACCTTATATTATTGATCCTGGATAGATGACAGGTAAAATTAACCCAAGCTGGAAATAAAGTGTGAAAAATTACCACACAGCATTTCCTGATTCTCCTCTCGTTGTAATAAATAATAATAATAATAATAATAATAATAATAATAATAATTCTTTCTATTACTGGCATGAGGCCTGAAATTTTGGGGGAGGGAGAAAATCGACCCCTGTACTTGACTGGTACGTAATTTATCGACCCCCAAAAGGATGAAAAACAAAGCCGACCTCGATGGGATTTGAACGTGGAACGTAACGACGGACGAAATGCAGTTCAGCATTTTGCCCAGTATGCTTAATGGTTCTGCAAGCTCACCGCCTTTATAATAATAATAATAATAATAATAATAATAATACCAGGCAGTGGTTCTCATAGCTTCTGATCTTAACTGATTGGAAGTGTTATCATGTACATTGTTTCGTCTTGGTATAAGGGGACCAGTCGATTAGATTGACCCAGTACACAACTGGTATTTAATTTATCGATCCCGAAAAGATGAAAGTCAAAGTCAACCTCGGTGGGATTTGAACTCAGAACGAAATACCTATTTCTTTACTACCCACAAGGGGCTAAACATAGAGAGGACAAACAAGGACAGACAAACGGATTAAGTCGATTATACCGACTCCAGTGCGTAACTGGTACTTATTTAATCGACCCCGAAAGGATGAAAGGCAAAGTTGACCTCGGCGAAATTTGAACTCAGAACGTAGCGGCAGACGAAATACCTATTTCTTTATTACCCACAAGGGGCTAAACATAGAGGGGACAGACATTGGTATTAAGTCGATTATATCGACCCCAGTGCGTAACTGGTACTTATTTAATCGGCTCCGAAAGGATGAAAGGCAAAGTCGACCTCGGCGAAATTTGAACTCAGAACGTAACGGCAGACGAAATACCTATTTCTTTACTACCCACAAGGGGCTAAACACAGAGAGAACAAACAAGGGCAGACAAACGGATTAAGTCGATTACATCGACCTCAGTGCCTAACAGGTACTTAATTTATCGACCCCTAAAGGATGAAAGGCAAAGTCGACCTCGGCGGAATTTAAACTCAAAACGTAGCGGCAGACGAAATACCTATTTCTTTATTACCCACAAGGGGCTAAACATAGAGGGGACAGACATTGGTATTAAGTCGATTATATCGACCCCAGTGCGTAACTGGTACTTATTTAATCGGCTCCGAAAGGATGAAGGGCAAAGTCGACCTCGGCGGAATTTGAACTCAGAACGTAGCAGCAGACGAAATACGGTTGCGCATTTCGCCCGGCGTGCTAACGCTTGTGCTAGCTCGCCGCCTTTGTACACAATATATATTAATAATGAAATGTATGAATGAATAAAAATAATAGATAAATACTAAATAAATAATAAATTCTCAATTTGTTTTGTTTATATAATTAAACTGATATTCTTGGTTCTTCTCTCCCATAATTGGATTACGTCGTTAACGATTCTTTAAAAATGTAACGTGTTTTCTTTCCACGAAGCGTTATCTATCTGTCTATCTATCTATCTATCTATATTCCTGTTGTGTGAATTCATTATTAAAACAAAATCATGAACAATAACAATACCAACAACAAAACGATGTCTGGACTGTTAGTTTTTGGGGGATGTTGTATTGAATCAGCTAAAAAAAAAACATGTATATATAAAGAAAATTAAGTAATAAAATAATATGAGAAAATTAATTAGCTATCGGTTTAATTTTTACTGCTTTCCGGTATTTAAACATCCGGTTATTTATTGTGTGTAGTTTGACTTAATATTTAAATATCCTGGACATTTTGTTCTTTTTCATGGTTCGAGATTTAAATATCCGGAGCTGCACGCAGTCAACTACACAGCTGAAAAAATGCATTGTGGGAAAGGAGGCTCCACAATGCTTCAGCAACCACGAAGGAGAATTTGAAGCGTTTCAAAACCTAAAGTGTTAGCTATGCCCCGAAACCAAAGAGGAGAGGGTCTGCCTGATCGCTTAACATGCTAGAAAGAGCAGCCAAATTTCTCTACAATAATACCGTATTGGTTTAAAAAGAGTAAAGAAATATTGAATAATATATTTTTAGATATACCATGTCTGACAATCAGTTATGAATGAAGTGCTTTCGACAATGGCTCTGTTTGAACGGGTTTGATCTGCGTTTAAATAACAACTACCGCAAAACATTGCTTTCATATCTGGAGTAAGCCTCGCTGTCATTCGATTACCGACAGACAGGGATCAAGTAAGTGATCAAGTAAGTTATTTCTTTATTATCAATTATCAATCAATAAATTATCATCAAGACTTGCGCCATTAGAAATACTTTTTACTTACTCTTTTACTTGTTTCAGTCATTTGACTGTGGCCATGCTGGAGCACTGCCTTCAGTCGAGCAAATCGACCCCAGGACTTATTCTTTGGAAGCCTAGTACTTATTCTATCGGTCTCTTTTGCCGAACCGCTAAGTTACGGGGATGCAAACACACCAGCATCGGTTGTCAAGCAATGTTGGGAGACATTCACACACACACACACACACACACACACACAAACACACACACACATAGATATATACGACGGGCTTCTTTTAGTTTCCGTCTACCAAATCCACTCACAAGGCTTTAGTCGGCCCGAGGCTATAGAAGACACTTGCCCAAGATGCCATGCAGTGGGACTGAACCCGGACCCATGTTGTTGGTAAGCAAGCTACTTACCACACAGCCACTCCTACGCCTTCTAATTTCCCTATCAAATCATCCATCATTGTTTTGTATCTTTTTCAGTCATTGGAGTGTGACCACGTGATCAAACAAACCGATCCCAGTATTTATTTTTTTAAAAATCTGGTACTTATTCCATCCATCAGTTTTTGACGAAACGCTATGTTACGTGGCAAAGACTGTAACAAACCAACCCAAGTTGTCAAGCGGGTGGTGGGGAACAAATATAGGCACAACGACACGCACACACACGCA
>NW_021833797.1:27500-54073 GCF_006345805.1 Octopus sinensis
TTGAAATGAATTTAAGGTACACGGACGGGATGCCGGGATGTCGAATGCACTTTTGCCGAAGGACAAGAAGCCGAACGGACACAATGCCGAACAGGCATGAAACCGAACGGACATGATGTCGAAAAGACATACAAAAATTTAAATATATGATAACCTTTTTATTCATACAATATGACCATAGGTAGGAATATTTTTTGTTTTTTGCATTATTGTGTCCATTCACCATTGTATCCGTTTGGGTTTATGTCCACCGCTCGGTATTGTGTCCGTTCGGCTTCTTGTCCTTCGGCCAACGTGCATTCGGCATCCTGTTCGTGCACGGAATTTAATCCTTACTTTAATATACTGTCTATTCTGTGTATTTATATTATACTGTGTATTTATATTATATTGCATACACATTTCTTACACGTTTTTTTATGGAACTAGAGCATGATTTGAGGGGGATTTGGCTGCCATTTCTTGCTGGTGGAGCGACTGCGTAGGTGCCCCTTAGTTGGTTCTACTATCATATGCTCTACTTTTCTTTATTTCTGTCTCTTTGTATATGTCACTTCTTATTCCATCATCCTGTAATTTTTATTTCTTCTGGAGGATAGAACTCAATCTATGAAAGATAACACCGAAGAGAAATTCTTTCCTTAACCCAAAGCATTTTAATGTAAGAATAAAACGACTTCAGGCTTCAACGTGTCTTAGAATTTTCTTCAAACGTACCATTATTCTTCCACTGGTAACTACCATTATTTTCTGTTTCCATCATCATCCTTGTTAGCCTTGACTGGCTGTGTTTTATTTATTTATTTCCAAGATTCCAATAAATCTTTCATCGTTTCTTTCAACTCCCCTCCAGCATCTTCCAATCAAATTCTTTCTTTTCGCGCCTCCTTAAACCGTCTTATCTGTCAAGATCCAATAAAAACAAGTTGACAATCAACGCTAAATATTTGGAACACTGGATTTGATTCTGCTACTCAGAACCATACATCAATCTATACAACACTAT
Organism: Octopus sinensis; assembly: GCF_006345805.1. Classification (NCBI taxonomy): domain Eukaryota; kingdom Metazoa; phylum Mollusca; class Cephalopoda; order Octopoda; family Octopodidae; genus Octopus; species Octopus sinensis. The sequence continues at coordinate 28,507 of NW_021833797.1, forward strand.
ATTCTTCTGATATTTGAGAGGGGATAATGGCATTAGAAATATATATCTGGTTTGTCTTCGAGTAGAGACGGTGCTATCCAGTTAATATATGCTGACAAGAATCGAAAAGATTACACGTTTATGAACCAAAGTGTCTACCATTGTTGACTGGAAGATCCACTTATCACTTAGCATATAAACATGACGGTTCTGTATTATAAACCTAATATTCGTCGTAGAGGAAGCCTTTTAATAATACTCAAATCTATTAAGTACCCTTTTTATTTAAATTTGATTCATGAGGCACAAAAGATTTCGTCACACAGCTGCGACCTTGTCACTGACATGGTTCTGTTGAAACTCGTGTACTGCGTTAGTGATTAATTCGCAGTTGTGTGATGAACTTTGGACAACTCATGAAATAAATATGAAGTGAATTTAACGGTTGGGTGTTAATAAATGACTCTTGATTATACCGCAATGAAATTACTATAGTTTCAACACAAGCACTCATATCAAGTCATTTGGCAACAGTACTATTAACACTCGTCGGTTATATGTATGTATAAATATATATATATATACACATATGATAGATCGTTAGCTACAACATACATTTTTTTCTCTCCTTGTTTCTCTCCTTGTTTTTTTTTTCTGTGTATCTTTCTGTCGAAGAGCGTAGGCTCGAAACGTAAAAGACTTTTTCTATTCGTGAGCGCTATACTAATACATTTGTTTGTTTTGTACTCCACCTGCCTTCGTCTTTTTTTATTTTCGTAAACTTTCCCTTTATATATATATATATATATATATAATATATATATATATATATATATATATATATATATATATATATATATATATATATATATATCTATATATATGTATATAATATAATAGATGTATATATATATATATATAGTATGTATATATATATATATATATATGTATATATATATGTATATTACAATTCTTGTTAACTAGCTTCCTGATGATTTCTCTTGAATGAAACAGTTCTAGTCCTGTAGAAGCTCCTTCTATATAATAAATAAAAAAAAATATATATGTATATATATATATGTATATATATGTATATATATATATTGTAATGTATATATATATATATGTATATATATATATTATATATATATATATGTATATATATATATATATGTATTATATATATATTATGTTGTATATATATATATATATATATGTATATATATATATATATATATATATATATATATATATATAATATATATATATATTATATGGATATATATATATTATGTATGTATATAATTTGTAAAACGTTCGTTTCGTAAGCTTTGTGATGTAAGGCAGTATATTTTAGTATATGTTGTTGCACATTGGGAGGGACACTCAACTACTAAAAAACACGCTCTGCTTGTAGTTCACTGATTTATTGTTAATTAATAAATAAATTAATTGCTTAATTGATTATTGATTGCTTTGCCAAAATCGATCACCACAGAGGTCTGCCCTCCCACTCTCTGTCCTCCTGCAACCTGCTTTTTTATCATTCATGGCAGGTAGTCAGTACGTATGTATATATATATACGTGTGTATGTGTGTATGTGAGTGCGTGTGCGCGAGTGTGTGTGTGAGTGTGTGTGCGTGTGTGCGAGTGTACGTGTGTGTGCTTGTGTGTATGTTTAGTTGTAAATTGTTGGTGGTACCGTATATTTGATGCGATGTACATGAGCACAGGCTTTATATCTTCGCACGCTCATATACATATATGTATGTATATATATATATATATATACATATATATATATATATATATATATATATATATATATATTATATATATATATATATATATATAATATATATATATATACATACATACATATATACTTACATAAGTACTTATGTACGTACACACATACACAAAAATATTATTATCTTTTACTTTTTTCAGTCATTAGACTGCAGCCATGCTTGGCATATACATATATACGCGCGCACACACGCACGTACGCACAAAATCTAAACACACACACATACACACACACACACACACATCAGGTGATCCTGTATGTTCTGTCCGAATTTCGAATAAAGAAAACATGTGATAAAATGTTATATTTAATTGAAATTTAATCATCAATGTACCTTCCCTGATTATCTATGACTTCCTTCCATCTATTTACAAGCTTTTTAATCCCATCAATGTAAAACTCTTTTGGTTTCAAAGTGAAGAATTCTGAAATGTCAGTTTCGACCTCCTCCTGGCTTGCGAAAGTTATGTCCCCCAAAAGATTCTGTAAACTACGAAACAAATGGTAGTCTGAAGGAGCAAGGTCGGGAGAATAAGATGGATGAGGAATTTTTTTCCCAACCAAGCCCTTCGATCTTCTGTGATGTGATCTTTGCAGTGTGGGGTTGTGCATTGTCCTGATGAAACATCACTCCTTTTCCATTCAGTAAAGCGAGTCTTTTTTTCTTCAAAGCTTGGTTCAAACGCTCTAATTGCTGACAGTAGACTTGAGCATTGATTGTTGTATTAGGTGGTAACAACTGAAAGTGAATTATTCCTTTGCAATCCCGCCAGATAGAGAGAAGAGCCTTTTTTCCATGACGTTCCCTTCTCGGTTGTAGTTGAGCTTTTTCTCTTCTACCAAGCAACTGTTTACGACGTTTGACATTTCGATAGAAGATCCATTTTTCGTCACCAGTTACAAGTCTATCCAAAAAGGGTGAAATGAGTTCGCGAGAATGGAGAGAAGAGCAGATGCCAACTCAGGATTTGCGGTCGACTTCGGACAATTCACGAGGTACCCATTTCCCAAGCTTAGAAATCTTTCCAAATTGTTGAAGATGACGAACAGTTGTATGGTTTGAACTAAGCTTTATTGCCAATTCTTCAACTGATAATGCAGAATTTTCCCATTAGATATTCTAAAATACTATTAAATTTCATTCAATTTTAAAAAAGGTAAAATCGGACACAACTTGTAGGATGACCTGATATATATATATATATATATATATATATATATAATATATATATATATATATATATATATATATATATATATATAATGTGTATACTTTTGCTGGTGTTTATCGTCATCTGAGAGGAGGTTTATCCGTGTAGATGGTTTAACCTAATACCGTCGTGTTTGTATTATTCTAGTTGAAATTCAGTTCAAATTCCGCTGAGGTCGTCTTTACCTTTCATCCTTTCGGGGTCGATAAATTCTGGGCTCGATATAGTCGACTGGTCCCCAGACCCCTGCCTATAGTAGAAAAGATTATTTTAGCTGTAATGTTGAGTTATTTATATTTCACTGTCGTGTTGGTGCTTTTCTGGGGCTTATTGTTACGCCACCCATTCTTACTACTGAGGTAGTGAAGAGTTTCCCAATCTGCTTTTAGCGTGTGAACTGTCTCAGTGACTTACCTGAATGTCGGATCCCGTTGGTGTCCTAAATGAAATGCTATTACAACTTTCTTTTATTGATCATTGTGTACATAGCGTGATTGGTGAGTGTAGATGTTGGTTTCTTCCCATTGTATTCTCACTGTGTTCTTTGCTCTTTTCACCTATACTACCGTCCATGTACCTTATGTATTTTATATGGATACTTCAATGTTTCCAAGCGTTTCATACTGAACAAAATGTCCCTAGATTTACTGTATATTTGAGCTTGATTGCGCGCACTTTGCAGTTATTGTTGGTATAGTTTTCTTCGGTCTCAAATGAGTATGATCTGTAAAATAGTTATTTAATGACCTATTAATTAATTAATTAATTATTTGTGAAGGCGCACGGCTTAGTGGTTAGAGCATCGGGCTCACGATCTTGAGGTTGTGAGTTAGATTCTCAGACCGGGCTGCATGTTGTGTTTTTGAGAAAGACACTTTATTTTCATATTGCTCCAGTTCACTTAGCTGTAGAAATAAGTTGCGACGTCAATGGTGCCAAGCCGTATCGGCCTTTACCTTTCCCTTGGATAACACTGGTGTCGTGCAGAGGGGAGGCTGGTATGCATGGGCGACTGCTGGTCTTCCATAAACAACTATGCTCGGACTTGTGCCTCGGAGAGGAACTTTTTAGGTTCATCGGACTTGTACCTCGGAGAAGAACATTTTAGGTGCATCCCATGGTCATTCATGATCGAGGTGGTCTTTACCTTTTACCCTTTAATTAGTTATTTAATGAATTTGTTTTCTACTTTTTTCATTCTAAAAAAGGGCTTTTCTAAATCTGTGTTCTAGTTTGTATCTGGGTTTAGCGGCGATAGTTCTAGTAGTGATGACGATGATGATGGTGCTGGTGGTGATGATGGTCATGATAGTGGTGATGAGGATACGATGGTGATGATAACGAAAAATGCTGTCACGCCAAAAGCCTGTCGATTCTTTTAATTTTTCGATTCTAATTTTTCGTTCCAACTTAACTCTCAATATATGCAGCTTACTCCACCCGCAATAACCCCTACTTAATTCTACATTACCCTATTCCAGTATAAATACCCCTTCACTACCCCAATAATGCTGAGATGAGGATTGTATAAAGCTGACAACATAGAACATATAAATACCCCTTCACTACCTCAATAATGCTGAGATGAGGATTGTATAAAGCTGACAACATAGAACATCCAACCCAGATGACCAGGAATTTCTGAATGAAATACGCGCTCTACCAAATGGTTGTAGAAGTATAATTTCGAGTCTGTTTCGATGTTATGGCAAAATTTTCAATAAATGAGGTAAAATGGTGTGAGAGGAGGTAATAAACTGCTTCTGAAAGATATGATGACCCTTGATGAGAAAATCATCATTACTGGATGATCTTATTCTATCAGCTTTATTCGAATATACCAAAATTGTTCTTTAACCCCGGTGATAACAGACGTATACTACAAGTGACAGAAGTCCAGGTAGCTCTGTCGAGAAAACACGCAAGCATAGAAGTTATAGCTAGCTAATAATACCTTGTCCATAACACTCTTGTTTATAGATATAAAGAATTTGAGAAGGTTCTGTGTAGATCTGGTTTGATAGTGCCTTGGTCATTTAAATCATCCCTACCTGATGGCTGCATTAAGTGCGTCTGGCCTCTCTCCTATCTATAAAGGCCACACAGGGATCCTGTTAGCATTACGCATTCAGTTCAAAGAGATTGCAACCATTAACCCCTTCAGTACTTTTCTGTTGCTTCTTGAAGCTTTGCTGTGTAAGTTAGATGCATTCAACTTTAGTAGTGATACAATGGGTAGCAGTCTGCATATGTATTTTAAAGACCCTTTACTCAACTGTTCATGCGGAAAATAGATAAGAAACTCTAGTGGACTTTAAGGATCATCACATCGCCCTCAGTGACGTGAGGATCAAGGTTCTCGGTGAAGGATACTGAGAGCTACAAAATGCTGATAACAGTCGCCGAGATAGGGTTGCTGGAAAGCGGCTGCCGAAAAGAAAATTACCTACCATATGACCTTTGCTCATATGTCAGACTTGTTCACCGCCTATTTGGTAAAAATCTACTGCAATTGGATACAGAATGATATATTAGTTCTGTAAGCTGAGGGATGGTAGTGTTCTTGAAGAAGAGCGCGATCAAGTAAGGACGTCGTTGATAATTCCCGATTTATGACTGCCGAATGCAGGAATTAAGATCATGGACATGTCAGAGGTTGCTGATTGTCATCGGGCAAACCTACTCAAACCAACAGATCTAAATTTGACAAATCTGGCTTTGAGAGTGATGGGCTGATAAATTTGAAAGAATCGAAATCTTTCGATTGATTCGACCATAGTTACTTAATGACCGTTCATAAATCATTCGATATCGATCCATTTTCAGCAACATGATCATTTCAGTTTACAGGGGTATTTGTTCGGTGGTCAATCTGGTTACTTTACTTTTTTTTATCTGTTTCGGACCACGTGAGCGGTCCATCGAGGGTATTATCTTACATCCCTTCTGTATCTACTGACACTCGAACTCCTGTCGAAAAAACTCTATGTACTGAAGAGGCATCCCATTTGAAAAGAAACTCGGAAGAACTGTATCAGCATATATGGAAGACATCCCTGTTTTGGAGTCACGCACCACATAAGACAAAGTGGTTCCATTGTTCTATAGAGAGATGAAACTCATCAAGAAAATGGCTGGGAGGATGCTGTCTCTGAAAATTTCGTCATAGGTAGCGAATATAAACATTTTTCTCATTACATATTACGGTTAAGCCTCAAACTTTGCTCCAATTTTCGTCTGATCAATATCTGCGTTTTCACTTCCTTTGAAAGGGGCATACTCTACTGTTCGAGCAGTCATTTTGCTACCAACACCCTCAGTGCTTGATGATGCGCAGACATGCGCTACGGCTGTGTAACGTAGAGAAATTCATGGATTGTGAGCTCTGGTTGTAAACCATTTTCAGGTACGTTTTCCTGTAGTTCGGCCCTTTGATGGTGATGCATCTTTTAGTGAAAAGAAGACAATGACTAGTCTTCTATAGAATGATAACTTTCATATTCACATATACTAAACTGATGATGGGGGAAGAGCGATGATACTCTCGGGAAACTGTGCGTCAACGAAGACGAACGGCTGGTCTGTTCTGGAGGATTTTCGGCTCGAGAACTGAGGGCAGCTGCTAGAATCATGTTTTTGATTTTCCTTTTCCCGAAAAGGGCAAGATATTTCTCTCTCTCTCTCTCTCTCTCTCTCTCTCTCTCTCTCTCTGGTATTTATGACAAAAGAGGTTGTAAAAGACTAGAGAAAAGACTGAAAAGACTAGAGAGGACAGTGTAATCTTTGGTTCGGTTCTCATCAACTTGAAAATGAAGGTGGGAAAAGGGATGTTCCAACCTCTGAAGATATATTGAAAGGTGAGTGTGAGTGGCGAGCATAACTCAGGTAACTGAACCTACTCTCAGCACCTGCATGTAGGCTGTAGAAGGATTGCTGGGTGAGGGCAACAACTGTTATTGGCCAGGACGATTATGTATCTATGGGACCTCTAATTGGCTTTAATTGGATGTCTCCTTCCCCGTAGGGTGCCTTTTTCCTTGTTGCATCAATTACCATAGGTACGATTTTCAACCTTGTGTTCAACAATTTCTTAATGTATATGCATGCTGAGACCCCCTTCGGTCATGACTAACTACGGGATTGCACCCAGAAAATTATCCTCCCAGGCACAAGTCCGGGCAAGGTTGTTTATAGAAGACCAGCAGTCACCCATGCATACCAGCCTCCTCTCTCCACGCCACCAGTGTTATCCAAGGGAAAGGCAAAGGGGCCGATACAGCTGGGAAATGTGACGTCGCTGCTCATTTCTACAGCTTAGTGAACTGGAGCAGAGTGAAATAAAGTATCTTGCTCAAGAACATAACACGCAGCCCGGTCCGTGATTCGAACTCACAACCTCACGATCGTAAGCTCGACGCTCTAACCACTGAGCCATGCGCCCTCACTGTATATGCATAGGTCCTGATAAATCAGTATTCTTAACTACTACTACTGCTACTACTACTACTACTACTACTACTACTACTACTACTACTACTACTACTACTACTACAGTTGCTGCTGTTGCTGTTGCTGCTGTTGCTGCTGCCACTGCTATCCACATCGCAGACTGATACTGTATCGGGCTTATCCTTCAAAGAGGAAGTCATGTGTAACGATTAACGACTTTTGGGATTCTTTCGTCGGTCCAATTTTCGAGAACCTTCCTTAAAATCCTTGCAATTCTATTCGAATGTCGATTCCAGTATTTTTTTTTATTTTGACTGTGCCACGAGTACCCAACGGCAGTGGCACAATGTCGATATTTTTTCCACGCCCCATACAGTGAAGCAACTTCTCTTTCGACGTCACGATATTTCTGAATGCTTTTTTTTTTGTTTCTTTATCTCATCCCTTCTCACACTCTCCGTCGCCACCAGGAAATGTTATGTCAGTTACTGTGCAATGTCTTTTCCTTTGTAGACGATAACAGTATCTGGTTCTCTTACCTCAATCAACCGATCGCATTCAGTGTTGAAATCCCATAATAACTTCATTATCTTTCATTGCATCACATTGAGGATCACATTCCCCATAACCTTTGTTCAAATTATATTTTCCACGTAGTTTCTATTAAAACAATACGTGCAATATTGTCGTGCTTCCCTTTGTAATATTTTTATGCAAGTTTTCTACATACTGTCACCATAAAAACCTAATGCATTCACCTGTTTTTTTTTTCACCATAAATCGATATAAGGACGATTCAACAAAATGTATCGATACTTTGATAGTTTACCTATTTTGTACTAAGACCCTCCTTCTCATTCTCCTCCTCCTCCTCCTCGTAATCGTCGTCGTTGTTGTCGTAATCAGCAGCATCATCGTCTCTCTTTAGTGGCTATGGCGAAAGTTTTTGTTCGGTGGACAAGGCCCAGAGGGTTCTATGGCATTCTTGATATACTGCCCCAAGCTATTTTCATCTAAGCATATACAACTTATTCATCTACTACTACTACTACTACTACTACTACTACTACTACTACTACTGTCGCTGCTGTTGCTGTTGTTGTTGCTGCTGCTGCTACTACTGCTACAACTGCTACTGCTATCCACATCGCAGACAGACACTGAATAACCAAGCACGTCGAAACAAAATTTGGTTTAAAAAAAATGTAGAGTAATATTCCTGACGAGAGGGCAAGTCAACAGACTTGAAGGTATTGAATTACCATTTAAGGAAATCATGAAAAGGATTGATGATACATGGGCATATTGGAGATGAGTGAAGTGGTGGAAAAAGGAAGGAAGAAAAGATTTTCCGAGAATATCTCCGAAGACTTAGAGGACAGACACTATGTTTGATCGAGTGCTCATTGAGTTTACAAGTTTCATTTGGAATGGAATGTGTGGAGGAAGGAATTTGTCAAAATGTGGATGACTGAGGGAAAACTGGCTGGGGTTGAATTGAACTATGGTAAGCATACACCTGCAGCTTGGAAAACAACAGTGGGACGAAAGCCTGTGTTCCTGTTGGTCAGGGAGATCCTGGATCTGAGGGGCTCATTGATTAGGCCTAGTTGGAGATTTTCCTGAATCAGGCGGACTGTATCATCCATGTCTTCACTTATTTTGTATGCCATGAATACTTTTTTTTTCTCATTTCCTTCTTCTCTCCCTTTCTTCCACTCATCTTTTTATGTAAATTACCAAATGAATTTTAAACTGTTCTTGTAATGCCCCTTTCATCAGATGCCGCAATGGCAAACAGAATCATCATCATCATCATCGTCATGATCATCGTCGTCGTCATCATCATCATCATTATTGATGTTGCTGTTCTAACTTGGCATAATCGGTTGAGTGGCGTATAGAATGTCTTGTGACATTTACTTACTGCTACATTCACTTACGCTTCCTTTTGTTTAATTGTTTAAACATTCCCTTGTTTAATCGTTTACCCTTAATTAAATATGGTGGCTCAAACAAAACGTGAACAAATTGTAGCATTGAAAATGGCAGGTGTAAAGAATAAAGGCCTATGGGGAAAGCAAAGGATAGCCATTTTGAACTGTAAATATATCTAAAAAAATATCAATAAGTATAACAATCAACCTGTAAAATTTCATTGATCAAAACCTAAAACTTTTTATTTTATGATAAAATGAATAATGAGGAAATATATATGCGCCGTACCCTGTACAACTTTGTACGTCCTGAATTCTCAACCATTACGGTCTAATTACATCCTTATAGGTTCCTTAAAAGAAGTGTGCACCATATACTGGAGATCGATCTAGTAGAATGTTTCCTCCTTTCAAATACTTAGCCTTGTAGCTACATAGACAAATGATTTTCGATCTGTACTGTTAACTTAGTCAAGATCAATAAACAAGGTCCCGATTCCTGGAGAAACTCGATGCATATTTCTCGACATGCACGGAAACGTTCTCGGATCGGATTAGCGAATTTATCAAAAAAGAATTGACAAGTGCAATTATCAATAGCTGAAGGAGAGTCTCGTTAAAAACTAAAATTAAAACAGAATCTGTTAGTTTTATCAGAAATGTATCGATGGAGAACAGGAGATTAAAAGAGGTGGGTATGCACATTGATAAGAAGAGGTTATCAGAAAAGACAACGGTCCTTGTCGACTTCCTCGTCACTAAACACAAAGGATGCATTGCTCGTATGAGGGTACGTTTTCTGAAAGGCGAAGGAAGCAAATCGAGGTCACTAAACCGAATCTTGATCTTTCGCAGATTGCAACGAATGCACCTGTCCTATTCCAGCAAATGTGAGAGCGAAATTTTTCTTTTTCTCGTTTTTTTTTCTTTTCTTTTCTTTGGTGAACTAGACCAGCGGACTTTGATACCTATCTTGACAATTTTCCACAACTCTCTGCTGAAGACGCAGAATCTTGTGAAAAATAATTTCATTTTGAGCTGATGAAGTAGCAGATCTGCTGAATGGCTGTGCGATGGGAAAATCGCCGGGACTGGATGGCCTGCCCTACAACCTTCTTTGTCACATGCTGAGTTTCATCGATGCTGTTTTGGCAGCCGTCTATTTCAAGCGGTAGTAGACAAGTAGGTATTCTAAGTCTAAGCTGAATAGTGATTTTCCGAAACTAGTTTCTTTGACGGAACTGCAGTTGGGTGATTGTGAGTTTGGCGAGTGGAATGTTGCCAGACGCGCACTGCTCATTAATTTCTGAACTGTTACCTGTGGAACATCCACCAACGCATTTTCATGTCCGGTGAGTTCACTGTCGTCGAGTCACTGTTTTTTAATAATAAGATAGTTTTAAACTATCAATGGTGAAATACTATGGATATATATTTCTCTCTAAACTTTCCTCGCGGTGAACTTTCTTCACAGTGAATTGATGGCTATGAACCTAACTGCATTTTACAGAGATTTAGTGGAAAATGTGAATACCGATGGTGTGGTTATATAGTGGAGGATATGAACAACGTTAGTTGCAAGTCTGTTCATCGGCAAGGGCAGTCTGTGTAATCACTTATAGAGGACTTTCAAGTCAGGGACTAGAAACAGTTTTGGCCTTGTATTACAAGGAGAAACATCACAGGCATGGTCATGTTGGATCCACCAACAGCAAAATTTTCTTAACCGTTTGTAATTTACTCGTCCAGTGTGCGTGTATTGTAGATTTTGGGGCTTATGTCGAATAGCTGTTATCACTTGCGGGGCTGATCCGGTGTATTGCGGAAATCGACCCAACACTTCAGTTCATGAAGACGGAAGTGAAATGAGGGTAAAGTAAAGAAAGAGGTGAAGGTAAATAATAAGAAGGTGAGAGTAGATGGAGAAGTTAGGATAATATAGCGAGTAAAGAAAATGATGATGAGGGTAAATTCAATAAAATTGTGAAAGGTAAGTGAAAGTAGAAAAACTGGCTTGTTGAAATGGTTTCAATCATGCAATATGTTTAGGCTAATGGGAAGGGCGCTCGTTGTGTGATTGTGTGTGCACTGGTACCCGAATCACTCTATGTGACTCTTCCTAGCCATATCGAGGATCATTACAAGTTGTTATGTAGTTCTTCTAAGCTGATAGCGTTGCGGGTCTTTACGTTATGAGTTCAAAACCCACCGGTGTCAGTTTACCTTTCATCATTTCGGTGTCGATATAATAAAGTACCAGTCAAGTACTGGAGTCAATATTATCGACTAACGGCAAACCCCAATATATTATATATTATATTATATTATATTATATCATATTACAGGAACGCATTGCCTAGTGGTTAGGGTGTTGCATGCGGGATCGTGGTTTCAATCACTAGACCGAACGGTACGTTGTGTTTTCTCTGCAGCCACTTCGACACCTGACGCATGGTACACCGTGCACCTGTTCAGGCAAGATCAATCTGATGACAAGAGTGAGCTAATGTACAGCATGAACTTTTGGTCTCTATAAACAAATCATTTATGCAGGCCGTTGGGCAAAAAGCTGAACATTCATACAACATCTTCGACGGGAGAATCAATCATATTATATTAAGGCGCTGAGCTGGCAGAATCGTTAGCACGCCGGGTAAAATACTGAGCGGCACTTTATCCATCTTTACGTCCTGAGTTCAAATTCTGCCTGTGTCAATCCGTTCAGGGTTGATAAAATAAGTACTAATTGAGCTCTGGGGGTTAATGTAATCGACTTAACCCCTCCCCCCGGAATTGCTGGCCTTGTGCCAGAATTTGAAACCATTATAATCATTCTTGTTGTTGATGAAGTAACACACTTCATTCAGATTTCGTGAACTCTGCCGAATTTTCGTGGAGTTCTAAGGAGCACTGTTTTCTGTAGATTCTGTTCTATAGATGATCTTCACATGTACCCGTATTTTTCAATCCAGTTCGTTGGCACTTACTGTACCCAAGGCTCCAACAACACGTACTACATCACCTTCTTCAATGACAAAACCACTTTTAACTCCCACTTTAAATCATCATATCTGACCTGCGTCTCTTTCCGATAATCTATTATCACCAGGACATGCAATACCTATGATTAAACTGGTATTTTCCCTCTTTATTCACAACCGTTATATACCGATTTTCAACGTTCAATTTCATAATCACATTAGGTCATTGTGACCTACTGTGTTTCTACCTTGATACTCTTGATTACTCTTCTGAGGTTTGCCCATACAGCGCTCTTGCTCTTTCCAAACCATACTTTTCACACAGCTCCCAATCATTCTCATGACATCATCCTGTCTTCTTTCGTATTTTTTTTTGGTGGGGGCCACACAGTCTCATTTTTATCACCGCACAACCTGCACTTTTCACTCTCTACTGTGTTGTCGGCCTCGCATTTGACTTAATTTGTTCTGAGTGCTTGTTGCTGTGCAGCACAGATAAGTGCTTCTATTTCTGACTTCAAGTCACGCTTCCTTAGATAGCATTACCTTCTGTCGGCATCTGTATTCCTGCTCCCTCCTCCGCAAACTACCCGTACACCTCTTTTTCCACTCCATTTTCTTTCGTCTTAAAATATTTTTCTTTGTACTCTCTTGTTTCCACGCAAATATCTGTCCTAACTACCAGATATTCTCATCTGCACCAACAAGGGATCTGTGTTACTTTTGATATACCACGTCAAGCTAATTTCTTCTGAGCCGTTCGCAACTTTTACAACGAATTAGTCCTCGCCCCTTCTTGTACCTGGTTACATCGAAATGGAATTTAATCTAAAAACCGTGGAGTAATATTCCTGAAAAAATGATCGGAGGTGTAAAATTGCCATCAGGGGAAATCATGAAAAGGATTGATGATATTGGGTGTAAATATCTTGAGTGAAGTTATAGAAGAAGAAAGGAAGACAAATGTTTCTCAAGAGTGTATCTGAAGACTTAGACTGGTTCTGTGGTAAAAACAATTGAATGGATGAAATAGTATCAGGTATCCAATACATGGTGATTACATTATTGAGCTATGTGCAAGTATTATCATTTAGAAGAAAGTGGAGTTACAGAGGCTGGACCGAAAATCGAGAAAACGTCTCACAATGCACGGAACATACCACCTTAAGAGCATTATTTGTTCACTTAACTTCTCCCGATTCATCTATGTCACGTCTCAGCTCCTTCCCGCAATTTAAGGACACAACACTTTCTATGAAGTTTCTTAGTAATTTCTATGAAGTTTAGTATTTGCAGCTTTTGATGCCAAAATATTGCTCTCTTTGAGACGGTCTAAAGTGCACCGATCACAATCGGTACTACACTCTCTTTTGAGACTCTGAATTCGTTTCATTTTCCAATGCTTGGTCTTGATACTTCCCGATTTTTTCCGATTCTGTCATCAAAATAATCAGCTCTGTTAGTATAGCTACATCAATGAAGCTCCATTCTTCGGACTCCTTCCATGAGAGAGTGATATCTGATTGGTCACATTGCAGATTTTTGTCTTTGTATATTGGGATATCCCGTGTGAGTTTCACCCGATCATTTTCTGCTACTGACAAAAGTTGGTACTCTTACCACTTGGAACAGTACAATTCCCTGTGTATTCGCCCAACCATGAATCATATTATTTTTTGTACTCCTTTTGGGCCAGTTTTGGGAATCCACTAATTGTATGTTCAACTCTCTCAGATGATTTTTCCCGTAGTCTATGCAAAGTTGATACTGCTGTGTTATCAATGCTCCACTTAATTGAGTTGCTTTGTGAAGCTTGTTCTTGAGCAGCAAGAATCAATTCTTTTGTCTTCTTTAAAGAGAACCATGTCTTAACAATCTCCATGATGTTTCATCAGATTTATCCGATGTTTGTTGGAAAAGCATGGTAAGTAGCTTGCTTACCAATCGCATGGTTCCGGGTTCATTCCCATTGCGTGACACATTGGGCAAGTGTCTTCTATTATAGGCTCGGGCTGACTAAAGCCTTGTGAATGGATTTGGTAGACGGAAACTGAAAGAAGCCCGTCGTGTATATGTATATATATATATGTATGTTTGTGTATATGTTTGTGTGTCTTTGTCCCCCAATATCGCTTGACAACCGATGGTGGTGTGTTTACGTCCCCGTAACATAGCGGTTCGGCAAAAGAAACCGATAGAGTAAGTACTGGGCTCCCAAAGAATAAGTCTTGGGATCGATTTGTTCGACTAAAGCGGTGCTCCAGCATGGCCGCAGTCAAATGACTGAAACAAGTAAAAAAAGTAAGAGTGTAAGACTTTCTCTTTCCAATTGATGATCTTTTCTCTGTTAGCCCTCATATTGTACCCCTGGGAGGGAGAGGGTCTCACTGTTGCCACTGGTTAACTTCTCACTCAGATAGGCATGCAAAGACTTGATTATCTTCACAACACTATCCTCGATTCCAGCTAGTCCAGTCCTCTTCCATCTTTCTACCCAGGTAAGTAAAATCTTACTACGTTACTTCTAGTATGAAGGCTCCCAATGCATAGCCATTAACTTTCTAATTTTGATATCCATGTTGGCCAGATTGGGTGAATAACAGTTGGGCAAGGGTATGTATTTTCGGGGGCGTGGTTGAAATGTTTATAGCCATATTTTTTTGTCACTGACATGAGAGAAAAAATTAAAATTTTGTCTAAGAATGAAACACAAACCTTATTTTTATGTTTTTTGTCACCCTCTATAAGAGGAGACTGTGGAGGCGCATGGCCTAGCGGTTAGAGCAGCGGGTTCGAATCTCAGACTGGGCGATGTGTGTGTTTATGAGCGAAACACCTAAGCTCCATGCGGCTCCGGCAAGAGGTAATGGCGAACTTCTGCTGACTCTTTCGCCACATCTTTCTCTCACTCTTTCCTCCTGCATCTTGCAGCTCACCTGCGACGGACCGGCGTCCCGTCCAGGTGGGGAATCTATACACCAAGGAAACCGGGAAACCGGGAAACCGGCCCTTATGAGCCAGGCGTGGCTCGAGAAGGAACAGACAACAACAACAACAAACATTATTATTATCATTATTATCATTATTATTATTATTATTATTATTATTATTATTATTATTATTGTTATTATTATTATTATTGTTATTATTATTATTATCATCATCATTATTATTATTATCATTATTATTATCATTATTATTATTATATTATTAATCGATTTTTTACTATAATTGTTGATTTCATCCTTTTTTATCTCACGTTTCTTGCATTTTCTTTTCTCTTCTCTTATATTTGATCTTTAAACTGTCATCAAAATCTTGGCTCCTCGTGACCAATTATTAAACCCCATTTCCCTCGGCGTTGGGATACGAAAAACTGTACAGCAAATGATTAAATGAATCATTGCAGAATTTAATTATATTCCTTTAGGATCTGATTTCAAATCTCACTGGGGGTCATTATTGTCTTTCTTTCTTTCGGGGTCGATAAAATAGCGAGTACCAGATGCTTTATTAATGAACCTTACTAACATAAAGTCCTTCTCAATCTTTCTAACTAATCCAACTACCAAAGCATTTGGTATCTCGTTTTTTTATACGGTATGCTTGCCTGATTGATAGTTCATACGTCTACTTTGGTTTGCTGGAAGCTACTGGGGCTAGAAGGTCCAAATAATTTAGAAAGAAATGAAAAAAAAACGTTTTTGTTTGTTATTCCAATTTTTTGCTTTTTTTTTTAGTAAATTATTTTGCATACATGCTGATCGAAGTTCAACGAAAAGAAAAAAAATAAGGAAAACAATATTAGTTACAGCAAAAACGAAAGGCCTTAAAAAAATTCATGTTCACTTAATAACAATTTCCTAGTTAGACATAGATGATGACGAGGACAACGACGACCACAACAACGACAACAACAATGTTAATTATGACTAAGATGATGATGATGATGGTAAAGGTAATGATGATAATTTCAGTAATCTTTCGAAGAAATTAATGCTATTAGTAATGACGGTGGCGGTGGTGCTACTTATGACGACGACGACGACGATGATGATGATGATGGTGATGATGATGATGGTGAAAGTAAATAGTGGCGTTAGTTGTAGTGGTGAGGATGATGATGATGATGATGATTGTGTTGGTGGTGATGATGAAAACTAAGATGGTGGCGGTGGTGGTAGTGATAATGATAATGATGATGATGATGATAACGATGACAACGAAGATGACGACGACGACGACCACGACCACGACGACGGCGGTGATGATGATGCACGTGGAGGTTGTGCTGACGGTGACGATGACGATGATGACCACTGATCATGTGGTCAATAACAAAAAGAAAATAAGAGAGTAATAATAATAATAATAATAATAATAATAATATAATAATAATAATAATAATAATAAAAACAATAAAACAATCAAAGTACGAAAAAAGGACACAAATGTTTATATATTTTTTCCTTTTAAAATTTCTTCTCTCTTTCTTTGTATTTATTATGATTATTATTATTATTATCATTATTATTATTATTATTATTATATTATTATCATTATTATTCATATTAATAATATTATCATAGTCATTTGTTCGTATTGTTTTTATTGTTGTTACTGTTGTTGGAGGATAGTGTTGTTTTTCGTTTTTTTTTTTTTAATTTTATAATTTTATTTTATTTTATTATTTTTTTTTTTTCAATTTCCGTTTGTCTCTTTTTGTTTGTTTTGTGTTTTTACTGACTTCCTTCATACATACTAACGTAATCATTAACAACCAACATTATTTTTCTTCTTCTTCCTCCGCTCGTCATTTTTTTGTTTTTTTTTTTTCTCATTGACACTCTATCTCCCTTCCACTTTCTCTCTCTCTCCCCCCTCCCTCCCTCCCTCACTCTCTCTCCTCTTTCCCTCTCTCTCACAACTTCTACATCACCAAAATCATTGTGTTTATTAACCACACAGGATGTTATTTGACATCAATTCGAAGATTGACCTTTTAAAGTCTCATCCCGTTTTTGCAACTTTTTCGCCTTTATTCGGCGATTCTGGAACCAAATTTTGATCTGTCGTTCACTTAAGTTAGCAGTTGTGATAATTCCCAGCGGCGTGACTTTGAGATGTAGGTGGAGATAGCGTACTCTCTTTCTAGCTCGGCGATTTGGTACTTGGAATATGGTCTTCGCGTTTCCGTAGAGCGATCGCTGACGGCGGCAGAGCTGACGGTAGATGGATTGCTTGTTGTAGATCTGCAAGAAGAAAAAACAGATCAATCAATCAATCAATCAATGACTGAATAATTAAATAGAATAAGTTATAATAGCAATTATGGTAATGATAACATTAATAATAATATTATAACAACAGCAACAATAATAATAATAAGGTTTCTTTTATTGTCCCAAGGCACTTTTTATAAACAATTCCTGGCAACAGGGTGAAATGCTTAACCGTATTTTGTCGTCTTTACGTTTTGAGTTCAAATTCCGCCGAGGTCGACTTTGTCTTTTATCTTTTCGGAGTCGATAAATTAAGTACCAGTGAAACACTGGGGTCGATGTAATCGACTAGTCCCCTTCCCCAAAATTTTCAGGGCCTTGTTCCTAGAGTATAAATAATATTGTATTATTTATTTTTATGGATTTGTTGATGGCTAAAGATATTGTTGTATTCCTTTTGAGTACGCTGTTGGCCAAATACTCGCATGAAATGCTACAGAGTTAATTGCTTTGATTAGTGGTACTCAGCCATTTTTTGTTTATGGACCCCTATGATGCCTATTTTATTCAGTTGGACCCTTATAACCATTCAACATTAAAAAAAAATCCTATTTTGTATTTACATAATTAAATATTAAGAATTGTATGAAGAAAACAAAATTTTGTGTATTGTAGAAGTACAACCAATTTATTGTACATAAATTTTAACAACAAAATCTTATATGGACCCCCAGTGGTCATATGGAACCCGGTTGTAAACCACTGGCCTAGATTGTAAAGATCTATACTACTTGGGCAATTATAAATCTCGTGGGCTCGCCTGTCGTGGACGACAAGTGAGGTTTCTGCTGAGCAACCTACACAGATGATTTGGGTATAGTGGTCAAATGTTTATTTTAGTTCGCTCCCTCTATCAAATCGACATTGTCTGTACAGGTACGCAGTGAAGTATATGTCAGATGTCGAAGTGAAATGAAGTGTTTTGCCTAGTAGCAAAATGCATTGCTCTGGACTCGAAACAGGTCCTAACCACTAGGCTACGCGCCCTCACAAATATAAACAGCGATGACAGTATCAAGAAGCAAACTAAGGCCAAGAATGGATACCTTCAAAATGGAGAAGATGCAACCACACAGAGTGATTCGAGACACACGGTACATACCAAGCACAAGTGGCCTCTAGTTTTATACGCTGGCGTTATAGTTAGACTACGGCCGTCTAGCCATGTGAGTTTTGTCAGTTTCACCCAGCTCACATAAAAATTACTAGGGAACAGTACCTTCCTCTCTACTCACACGTTCCTGCTCAAGTGGTACTTGAAGAAGTTGCTGACTGTTTGGCCTGGTATGAAAAGTTCTGTCATGTCCACTAAACAACTCTTTCGTCATAGTTGCCAGACAGAAGGAGACGGTGGGGAGGAGGGGGGCAGTCAAACGTCATTATAGACTCTGATAAGCAAACACTACTACTACTACTACTACTACTACTACTACTATACTACTACTACTACTACTACTACTACTAATAATAATAATAATAATAATTTCTTTCGTATTATTACACATTTCGTATTCGCATCCGTTAACAAATGTCTCTGTGATTGAGGTGTACAGTTGACTTCTTCGGAATAATTAATCTTGTGTATTCTATTGACCTTGGAGAAACAAAAGAGGAAGCATGCGGCGATTTGATCTCAGAACGTAAAGGGACATGGGAGAAACTCGAAAGGTTCCTTTCACTGCATGTGCGCATGCACAAACACACACAAACATACACGTGCGCACGTATGTATGTATACATAAATTCGTTATATACATACACGTCTCTTTGTATATCTCTCCCTATCTGTCTGTTTGTCTCTCTCTCTCTGTATATATATATATATATATATATATTGATAAAAACGGTAAGATAACAAAAGAAAGAAAGAGACCTCAATATTATGTAAATAGAGGAAATTTATGTATAAAATAATGTTACATTACTCAATAGTCAAGATAAAACTCTGAGTTTCAGATGCCGAAGAGATGGTGTTGTGGATTTCCACTTCGGCATCTGAAACTCAGAGCTTTATCTTGAGTATTGAGTAATGTAACATATTATTTTATATATATATATATATATATATAATATATCTATATATATATATATATATAATATATATATATATATATATATATATATATATACAATATATATAATCCCTTTAAGTATGTAAAGTATCCCAGTTAGAAGAAAAATTGCAGTAAAAAAAAACTACATAAATACGCAGTTATCATGATAATCACAATAAATAAGTATGTTTGTTTGATTGTTTGTTTGTGTATGTGTGTGTGTGCGTATATGTAAGTGTGTGCGTATGTGTGCACGAATATACGTGCGTGCGAATAATGGTGAAAAACTTAATGGAAACGTCTTGAAACAGAATCGTTTCTAAGATTTAAATCTAACTTCGTCTAAACCATGAATCTGATCTGTATAACACTAAGAGGTTCTTAGGTGTTGGTCAGATGTGTTTATAGGGGTGGGCGTGGAAGGAGGTGAGAGAGTGTGTTATTGATACTACTTAGAAGAGTTATAAAAAGAAACACCCACTAAATTTACTCAAGAGATTCCCCACCGCCACCGCAAGCCCTACTATCCACCGTCACCACTTTCTCAACCAAGATCACTCCTTTGCATTTATTGCAAGAAGCTCCTAATAATATCTGTATTTGACAGCAAAGCTTTTGCGATGAAAGGAGGCGAACGTTTTGACTGTCTATTTGGACAGAAACATATCAATGCCATTAGTAAAAGGAGAGGTGCAAGCGACTGTAAAAAGTTTAAGAAGGATGACAAAAAACAAAAAAAAAAAAAACAGCAACAACCGAGGAGACAAGAAAGTTCAGGAAGAAAAAAAATATGACAAGAGAAGACGAAACGTTAAAAAGAAAAAAACAGAAATCAAGGTAAAATGTAAACCAGAAAGAAGCAAAAAGAGAAAAAGAAAAAGAAAAAAAAGAAAGAAAAGCTAGCGCAATATTACTGTTTCAATGATGTCAACAACAATTACAAAACAAATAAAGAAAGAAAAAGAAGAAGGAGAAAGAGAAGAAAATAAGAAATTGTAAATGAAATGTGTAAGATGTGTGAAAGAAGAAATCATTCTGTTGAAGTGTATAGTTGAAGCGAAGTTAATGCTGTTTTGAAAGGTCTCTTTACATCAATGAGAGCAGTACAAGTGTGTTTGTGTTAAATACCACAGCCTTCTCTCTCTCTCTCTCACTCACTCTCTCAGTTTCTCACACTCTCCCTTTCTCACACTCTCCTTTTCTTACTTTTTTTTTTTATCTCTCTCTATTCTGTATGCTGTATGACCGTGTGTTGTGTGTTGTGCGTTTGGCAAGAAAGAAAAAAAAAATCATATAATGAAGATAAATAAAAAATCCTCATCCACACACAAGAAAAAAAAACTGACATCGATTTCAAAGATCTCTTATACATATATACATAGTACAGAGACGCGGGCGTGTGTGTGTGTGTGTGTGTGCGAAGTATATGAGCAAAATGCATGAGTGAATATGTATATATATATGTCATATTATATATATCTGCAAATACATACGTATAATTAGATATTTATAATATGTATAATTAAATACACATATGTATATACGTATATATATATATGTATATATATATAATATATATATATATATAATATATAATATATATATCTTATCTTTGTATATGTAAAGATATATATATACATGTATATATATACTATATATATATATATATATATATATATATATATATATATATACGTGTAGGGGTTCGTGTGTATGTGCGTATACACGCATACACATATCTGTATCTTTCTTTATACAAATACATATATTGTATATCTATGTATGTACATATGTATATGTACATGTATGTAAATACATTATATAAATAAATAAATAAACAAATAAATAAAAAATAAAATGTGTTATATAAAAGATATGTAGCCAGATAACTAAGAGATATAAGAAAAATACACCCACATTCAACACACGCACGCGCACACACACACACACACACATACATACTTGCTCACTTACACATATATACACAAACAAACAAATCACAGTAACAAGTAACTAATATATAAATATAAATAAGATGCTTTCAGAATTGAAATGATATTTTTTCAGTTATTTTGTAAAAAAAAAAAAAATAAAAAATATAAGAAAAAAATTCAATAAGTTAATAAGACAAAACAAAACACACATACACAACACATACATATAAACATAAACATCAGACGCACACACAACACACACAAACACACACACACACACACGCACACACACACACACACACACACACACAGAGAAAATTGATTTCTCTCAGTTTGTTTCGTTGATAACTGTCTTCAAACAGAAACATGCAAACAGACATTTAAACTAAACTCGAAAAATAAAAAAAAAATTCTATAATAATAATAATAATAATAATAGTAATAATAATAATAATGCTGATGATGATTGCAATAATAATAATAATAATAATAATAATATTAATAATAATAATAATAATAACGATAATAATAATATTAATAATAATATCAATAATATTAATAATAACAACAACAATAATCTGAGTTAATTTTTGAATCTAAAGTGAAGTCGGATAGTAATGTAATAAATGTGACTTGTGTGTAACACGGATGACTGCCTATCAATTACTTTTACTTCCTTATCATACATATCTTTTTGCCATTTTCACTGATTCCAAGATTGTAAGAGAACGAGAGAGAGAGGGGGAGAGAGAGAGAGTGAGTGAAGTAGAAGGAAAAGTGAGGGGGAGGAAGAAAAAAAGGCAATAAAATTTATGTTGTGACTCAAGATTTACACTTTTTGTTTTATGTTTTGTTTTGTTTTGTTTTAAGTAGAAGTGTCGTTTTCAGCTTCACTGTTATAGAACAGCCTAAACACTAATATATATATATATGTAATTATGTGTGTGTGTATATAAATAAGTATATCTATATATATATATAATATATATATATATATATATATATATATATATATATATATATATGTATATATGAAAAAACACTCCAGGAAAGAGAAAAAATATATACACACTTACAGAAAGATCAATAGAGAAAGATGAAGGTAAGTCGTATTTTTGAAGTGTAAAGATTTCATAGCAAAAAAAAAAGAAGAAACGAGAGAGAGAGAGAGAGACAGAGAGAGCGAGCGAGCGAGAGAGAGAGAGACAGAGAGATAGTTAGGGGAGGAGATAGGGAGAGAGAGAGAAAGCGGAGGGAGCGAAGGAGTGTGAGGTAAAAAAAAAACATATATTAAGAAAGAGGCCCAAGAAATTCTAATGGACAATAAGATTCATCAGACCATGAGACGAAATCTTTGAATTGTATGTTCTGCTATGTATTGCTGGACATCATTTCCTTTGTGCATGACACAGTAAGAAAGTCTCCATCAGAATAAACATAGCAATGTTGTGTATGTGAATATATATACATATGTATGTATATATATATATATATATATATGTAGATATATTTACATATATCTATCTATCTATCTATCTATATATATATATACGTATGTATATGTATGTATATATATGTATATATATTTACCTCTATATATGTCTGTGTGTATGCATACATATTTATTTATGTATGTATATATACAAATATATATAAATATATGTATATGTATATATATACATATATACATGCATACATATATGTATATACACACACACGATAATATTATATATATATATATACATGCATAATATATGAATACACACACAGATATATGTATACATACATACATACATACATACATACAAAGATATATATATAATATATATATATATATATATATATATATGTATGTATGTATGTATTCCTTTACCCTGAACTGCTGCTGCACCGTAACCACAGCCTTATGGCCTATGCATCTCTCCATAGCTTCGCGGCTTTTAAGATGAAAGGAAAACCGGGCGTGTTAAACTTACACGTAACCATGCCGAAGCATTGAAGTCTTTTAATGTTAGTCACAAAAGACTTCTCGGTATGAAAGTTTAACTCTGTTAAAAAGTTTGTGCCAAGAAAAACAGCTTCTTCCACCTTGATGCCGCTATTTCTTCTGTTTTCTATTTTTTTTGTTTCTCTTTTTTTTGTTCTTCTCTTCTTCTTCTTCACCTCTCTCTCTCTCTCACTCTTTGAAGAATATTTAACACGCTTTTTAGCTTTCTTAGACGTTTCTGCAATCTATCCAAATATTCTTTGAGCAAAGTAGTCACGGTGGGTGTTTTTAGCAATTGTTAAGAATTATTCAAAAGTCATTGCTAATGTCCCTTTAAGTGCTTTCCGAGCCTCATTAGTCGTTGATATTCCAAAGTTATACTGTAGACAGTCATCGTTCATTTATCAAGTGCTTACTAGATATAATATTTTTCTTTATTCTTTATCTTTTTTATTTATATATATATACATACATATATATATTTCTATTTCTTTTTATTCTTCTTTCTCACGTCTTTTTGCTACCTCAGTTTCATCAGGCACGACCAGATTTTTATGATCACAAAAACACGTAACGTTGATACTAAAAGATTTTGAAGAATTCGATTTAAGTATTAAGCCAAAGAGCCGTTAAAAAACATATTTACAACTAATGGAAAATAGCCTACATTATTTTTAGCCGTCTTCCTATCCATTTCAAGTTTTTATTTATTTGTCCCACCATTTACATCCTGCTGTAGCTGTATGTTCTATCAACACCACACCGCTCTTACACTACAGAATATCAAGCATATCACATTATCAATTTCCTCCAGCCCCAACATATATTAACATCCCCATCACCATCACCATCGTCATCGTCATCACCACAACCGTTTCCACCAACTCCGCCTTCACTCTAAATGACATTTTCCCCCATACGAAACTAGTTGATAGAACACAAAGCCATACCATAAAGCCACCCATCCATAACGGTATTCTATTATTTCTTTTTATTAAATCCTTTCATCTGGGTACATCTCAGGTGGTCATTGGAATATCTCCCATTCATAAACGATGTTGTTAGTTATACGTTTCAGCGATAGAAAAAAATAATACAAAAAAAGGGGGCTGGTTAAAAATTGAAACTGGAATCTAGTTGTTTCCTATAGAATTATCTATCATTTGTCCGACTCGGTGCATTCCAACTGATGGACTGAAGTGCTTTCTTTTCCGCCTGCATTCGGTTCTTTCTTTTTCTCCTGCATACTCAGACGCAGGCATAGCTGTGTGGTTAGAAGCTCGATTTACAAGTGTATGGTTTCGGGTTCAATGCTACTGTGTAGCGCCTAGGGCAAATACCTTCTACTTTAGCCACGGGGCGACTAATGTCTTGAGTGGAAATTTGGCAAACGGAAATCGTGTGAAGCCATAGTATATACTTGTGTACGTGTATGTGTGTGTATATATATAATTCATAAATGAGGGCAAAGGAAAAAAATTTCTAATGCCAAATATGCCGAAAAATTGGACATATTGTCCATTACCAACTTTTCGGCATATTTGGCATTAGATTAGAAATTTTTTCCTTTGCCTCATTTATGAATTGTTTATAAATTTAACCGTTAAAGGTATTTTTAATATGCTGGCCATTGATAAAAAATGTTTTTCGAGAGAATATTTTTTTCGAAAAGAATTTTATCCTCACATTTGATATAAAATTAAAAATTGTATAATATAGCAGCATTTTCGAACTTCATTTTTTACAAATATTATATATATATATATATAATATATATATACATACACATAACACATACATACATACAGACATACAGGGTGTTTCAAAAAATTTGATATCATTTTGCAATCTAATAACTTTGTCAGTTCTTGTTCAAATGACTTCACATTCTCACAGCATTTGTAGAAACAGGTAAAAGTTTCATGCTTAATGTTTGATAAGT